>NW_018743437.1:0-83587 GCF_001683475.1 Chenopodium quinoa | reverse complement strand
TTGAGTCAAAAAGCTATGTTTGAATGTGTTTGACTTTCATTTGATTTTTAAAGATTTGTTTTAATGTGTTTGACTTTTATTTGATTCAAAAAGCTTATTTGAATGTGTTTGACACTCTTTTTATTCAAAAAGTTTTGTTTAAATATGTTTGACTTCATTTGATTCAAAAAAATTTGTTTGCATTTGTTTGACTTTCATTAGATTTCATAAAGCATTGTTTGAACGTGTTTGACTTTCATTTGATTCAAAAAGCTTTGTTTGAATGTGTTTGACTTTCATTACATTCAAAAGCTTTGTTTGAATGTGTTTAACTTTCATTTGATTTTGAAAGATTTGTTTTAATGTGTTTGACTTTCATTTGATTCAAAAACTTGTTTGAATGTGTTTAACTTTCTTTTGATTCAAAAAGCTTAATTTGAATTTGTTTTACTTTATTTCGATTCAAAAATTATTGTTTGAATGTGTTTAACTTTCATTAGATTCAAAAAGCTTTGTTTGAATGTATTTGACTTTCATTTGATTCAAAAAGCTTTGTTTGAATGTTTTTGACTTTCATTTGATTCAAAAACTTTTGTTTGAATGTGTTTGACTTTCTTTTATTCAAAAAGTTTTGTTTGAATGTGATTGACTGTATTTGGATCCACTAAGATTTGTTTGAATGTGTTTTACTTTTATTTGATTCATAAAGCTTTGTTTGATTATGTTTGACTTTCATTTGATTCAAAAAGCTCTGTTTGAATGTGTTTAACTTTCGTTTGATTCAAGAAGCTTTGTTTGAATGTGTTTGAGTTTATTTCGATTCAAAAAACATATATTTGAATGTGTTTGACTCTCATTTTATTCAAAAAGCTTTGTTTGAATGTGTTTGACATTCAATAGATTCAAAAAGCTTTGTTTGAAAGTATTAGACTTTCATTTAATTCAAAAAGCTTTGTTTGAATGCGTTTGACTTTCATTTGATTCAAAAACTTTTGTTTGAATGTGTTTGACTTTCATTTGATTCAAAGAGCTTTGTTTCAACGAGTTTGACATTCATTTGATTCAAAAATCTTTGTTTGAATGTGTTTGACTTTCATTTGATTCAAAAAGCTATGTTTGAATGTGTTTAAATTTCATTTGATTTTTAAAGATTTGTTTTAATGTGTTTGACTTTAATTTGATTCAAAAAGCTTATTTTAATGTGTTTGACACTCTTTTGATTCAAAAAGCTTTGTTTGAATTTGTTTTACTTTATTTCGATTCAAAAAGAATGGTTTAAATGTGTTTGACTTTCATTAGATTCAAAAAGCTTTTGTTTGAATGTATTTGACTTTCATTCAATCCAAAAAGAATTGTTTGAATGTGTTTGACTTTCATTAGATTCAAAAAGCTTTGTTTGAATGTGTTTAAATTTCATTTGATTTAAAAACTTTTATTTGAATGTGTTTGACTTTCTTTGTATTCAAAAAGTTTTGTTTAAATATGTTTGACTGTATTTCGATCCAAAAAGATTTGTTTGAAAGTGTTTAACTTTCGTTTGATTCAAGAAGCTTTGTTTGAATGTGTTTGAGTTTATTTCGATTCAAAAACATATATTTCAATGTGTTTGACTCTCATTTGATTCAAAAAGCTTTGTTTTAATGTGTTTGACATTCATTAGATTCAAAAAGCTTTGTTTGAATGTATTTGACTTTCATTTGATTCAAAAAGCTTTGTTTCAATGTGTTTGACTGTATTTCGATCCAAAAGATTTGTTTGAATGTGTATGAGTTTCATTTGATTCAAAAAGCTTTGTTTGAACGAGTCTGACATTCATTTGAGTCAAAAAGCTATGTTTGAATGTGTTTGACTTTCATTTGATTGGACTTTTTTTTTTAGCTGCTGGCCTAAACAAAAGAGATTAGTCTCTTGATCGATCGATTGATTGGATCGAAGTACGAAGAACGGCAATGATCTACGTTTCGCACGGCGCACGATTCCATGGATAGTTTCATTCGATATCGTGATGGAGGACATAGCTTCCCAAGGGAGTTTACTCAACCCATTTCCCAGTCTCTCGCACTGCTCAAGTAAGTGTGCGAATATGAGGACCTGGCCGAGTAGCTGCCGGTGGTCGGGAGTCGGTCCCACAGGTGGCCGATCATCGGTCCCCTCCTAGCCCACCCCTAAAGTGGTAAAGAGGGGCTCTTTGGGGTCTCATTTTCTTTCTATCTGTGTATAGGTTGGGTTGCTGGATACGGGATCCTTATAGTAGGCTGGGCCAACATCCAGCCGAGAGAGGCCAACACCAGTAGAAGTAGACCCTGCCTAAAAGGTGGTGAGGGTATCTGAGTCAGCATAGCCAATAGCCAGAAGCACGCTGTAAGCCTACGGCCCCCCCAATCATTCCTTTCTAAATGAGCAGGTTAACTTCCGCTTTAAAAAAACAGCAAAAAGGAACGCGACCCCCAACCACGGGGAGAGTTCAATTTATCGGCGCGCCGATTAATCGGACCTTTTTAAAGATTTGTTTTAATGTGTTTGACTATTATTTGATTCAAAAAGCATATTTGAATGTGTTTGACACTCTTTTTATTCAAAAAGTTTTGTTTAAATATGTTTGACTGTATTTCGATCAAAAAGATTTGTTTGAATTTGTTTGACTTTCATTAGATTCATAAAGCATTGTTTGAACGTGTTTGACTTTCATTTGATTCAAAAAGCTTTGTTTTGAATGTGTTTAACTTTCATTGGATTCAAAAGCTTTGTTGAATGTATTTGACTTTCATTTGATTCAAAAAGCTTTGTTTTAATGTTTTTGACTTTCATTTGATTCAAAAACTTTTGTTTGAATGTGTTTTGACTTTCTTTTGATTCAAAAAGTTTTGTTTTAATGTTTTTGACTTTCGTTTGATTCAAGAAACTTTTGTTTGAATGTGTTTGACTTTCTTTTGATCCAAAAAGATTTGTTTGAATTTGTTTGACTTTCATTGGATTCATAAAGCATTGTTTGAACGTGTTTGACTTTCATTTGATTCAAAAAGCTTTGTTTGAATGTGTTTAACTTTCATTGGATTCAAAAAGCTTTGTTTGAATGTATTTGACTTTCTTTTGATTCAAAAAGCTTTGTTTTAATGTTTTTGACTTTCGTTTGATTCAAGAAACTTTTGTTTGAATGTGTTTGACTTTCATTAGATTCAAAAAGCTTTGTTGGAATGTATTTGACTTTCATTTAATTCAAAAAGCTTTGTTTGAATGTGTTTGAATTTCATTTGATTTAAAAACTTTTATTTGAATGTGTTTGACTTTCTTTTGATTCAAAAAATTTTGTTTGAACGTGTTTGACTGTATTTGGATCCACTAAGATTTGTTTGAATGTGGTTGACTTTTATTTGATTCATAAAGCTTTGTTTGAACGTGTTTGACTTTCATTTGATTCAAAAAGCTCTGTTTGAAAGTGTTTAACTTTCGTTTGATTCAAGAAGCTTTGTTAGAATGTGTTTGAGTTTATTTCGATTCAAAAACATATATTTGAATGTGTTTGACTCTCATTTGATTCAAAAAGCTTTGTTTGAATGTGTTTGACATTCATTAGATTCAAAAAGCTTTGTTTGAATGTATTTGACTTTCATTTGATTCAAAAAGCTTTGTTTCAATGTGTTTGAATGTATTTCGATCCAAAAAGATTTGTTTGAATGTGTATGAGTTTCATTTGATTCAAAAAGCTTTGTTTGAACGAGTCTGACATTCATTTGAGTCAAAAAGCTATGTTTGAATGTGTTTGACTTTCATTTGATTTTTAAAGATTTGTTTTAATGTGTTTGACTTTTATTTGATTCAAAAAGCTTATTTGAATGTGTTTGACACTCTTTTTATTCAAAAAGTTTTGTTTAAATATGTTTGACTGTATTTCGATCCAAAAAGATTTGTTTGAATTTGTTTGACTTTCATTAGATTCATTAAGCATTGTTTGAACGTGTTTGACTTTCATTTGATTCAAAAAGCTTTGTTTGAATGTGTTTGACTTTCATTACATTCAAAAAGCTTTGTTTGAATGTGTTTAACTTTCATTTGATTTTGAAAGATTTGTTTTAATGTGTTTGACTTTCACTTGATTCAAAAACTTGTTTGAATGTGTTTAACTTTCTTTTTATTCAAAAAGTTTTGTTTGAATGTGATTGACTGTATTTGGATCCACTAAGATTTGTTTGAATGTGTTTGACTTTTATTTGATTCATAAAGCTTTGTTTGATTATGTTTGACTTTCATTTGATTCAAAAAGCTCTGTTTGAATGTGTTTAACTTTCGTTTGATTCAAGAAGCTTTGTTTGAATGTGTTTGAGTTTATTTCGATTCAAAAAACATATATTTGAATGTGTTTGACTCTCATTTGATTCAAAAAGCTTTGTTTGAACGTGTTTTACATTCAATAGATTCAAAAAGCTTTGTTTGAATGTATTTGACTTTCATTTCATTCAAAAAGCTTTGTTTGAATGCGTTTGACTTTCATTTGATACAAAAACTTTTGTTCGAATGTTTTTTACTTTCATTTGATTCAAAGAGCTTTGTTTGAACGAGTTTGACATTCATTTGATTCAAAAATCTTTGTTTGAATATGTTTGACTTTCATTTGATTCAAAAAGCTATGTTTGAATGTGTTTAAATTTCATTTGATTTTTAAAGATTTGTTTTAATGTGTTTGACTTTAATTTGATTCAAAAAGCTTATTTGAATGTGTTTGACACTCTTTTGATTCAAAAAGCTTTGTTTGAATTTGTTTTACTTTATTTCGATTCAAAAAGAATGGTTTAAATGTGTTTGACTTTCATTAGATTCAAAAAGCTTTGTTTGAATGTATTTGACTTTCATTCGATCCAAAAAGAATTGTTTGAATGTGTTTGACTTTCATTAGATTCAAAAAGCTTTGTTGGAATGTATTTGACTTTCATTTAATTCAAAAAGTTTTGTTTGAATATGTTTGAATTTCATTTGATTTAAAAACTTTTATTTGAATGTGTTTGACAATCATTAGATTCAAAAAGCTTTGTTTGAATGTGTTTGACTTTCATTAGATTCAAAAAGCTTTGTTTGAATGTGTTTGACTTTCATTAGATTCAAAAAGCTTTGTTTGAATGTGTTTGACAATCATTAGATTCAAAAAGCGTTGTTTGAATGTATTTGACTTTCATTTGATTCACAAAGCTTTGTTTGAATGTGTTTGACTTTCATTTGATTCAAAAACTTTTATTTGAATGTGTTTGACTTTCTTTTTATTCAAAAAGTTTTGTTTAAATATGTTTGACTGTATTTCAATCCAAAAAGACTTGTTTGAATTTGTTTGACTTTCATTAGATTCATAAAGCATTGTTTGAACGTGTTTGACTTTCATTTGATTCAAAAAGCTTTGTTTGAATGTGTTTGACTTTCTTTACATTCAATAAGCTTTGTTTGAATGTGTTTAACTTTCATTTGATTTTGAAAGATTTGTTTTAATGTGTTTGACTTTCATTTGATTCAAAAACTTGTTTGAATGTGTTTAACTTTCTTTTGATTCAAAAAGCTTAATTTGAATTTATTTTACTTTATTTCGATTCAAAAAGAATTGTTTGAATGTGTTTAACTTTCATTAGATTCAAAAAGCTTTGTTTGAATGTATTTGACTTTCATTTGATTCAAAAAGCTTTGTTTTTAATGTTTTTGACTTTCATTTGATTCAAAAACTTTTTGTTTGAATGTGTTTGACTTTCTTTTGATTCTAAAAGTTTTGTTTGAATGTGATTGACTGTATTTGGATCCACTAAGATTTGTTTGAATGTGTTTGACTTTTATTTGATTCATAAAGCTTTGTTTGATTATGTTTGACTTTCATTTGATTCAAAAAGCTCTGTTTGAATGTGATTAACTTTCATTTGATTCAAGAAACTTTGTTTGAATGTGTTTGAGTTTATTTCGATTCAAAAACATATATTTGAATGTGTTTGACTCTCATTTGATTCAAAAAGCTTTGTTTGAACGTGTTTGACATTTAATAGATTCAAAAAGCTTTGTTTGAATGTATTTGACTTTCATTTCATTCAAAAAGCTTTGTTTGAATGCGTTTGACTTTGATTTGATACAAAAACTTTTGTTTGAATGTTTTTTACTTTCATTTGATTCAAAGAGCTTTGTTTGAACGAGTTTGACATTCATTTGATTCAAAAATCTTTATTTGAATATGTTTGACTTTCATTTGATTCAAAAAGCTATGTTTGAATGTGTTTAAAATTCATTTGAATTTTAAAGATTTGTTTTAATGTGTTTGACTTTAATTTGATTCAAAAAGCTTATTTGAATGTGTTTGACACTCTTTTGATTCAAAAAGCTTTGTTTGAATTTGTTTTACTTTAGTTCGATTCAAAAAGAATGGTTTAAATGTGTTTGACTTTCATTAGATTCAAAAAAGCTTTGTTTTAATGTATTTGACTTTCATTCGATCCAAAAGAAATGTTTGAATGTGTTTGACTTTCATTAGATTCAAAAAGCTTTGTTGGAATGTATTTGACTTTCATTTAATTCAAAAAGCTTTGTTTGAATGTGTTTGAATTTCATTTGATTTAAAAACTTTTATTTGAATGTGTTTGACTTTCTTTTGATTCAAAAAATTTTGTTTGAACGTGTTTGACTGTATTTGGATCCACTAAGATTTGTTTGAATGTGGTTGACTTTTATTTGATTCATAAAGCTTTGTTTGAACGTGTTTGACTTTCATTTGATTCAAAAAGCTCTGTTTGAAAGTGTTTAACTTTCGTTTGATTCAAGAAGCTTTGTTAGAATGTGTTTGAGTTTATTTCGATTCAAAACATATATTTGAATGTGTTTGACTCTCATTTGATTCAAAAAGCTTTGTTTGAATGTGTTTGACATTCATTAGATTCAAAAAGCTTTGTTTGAATGTATTTGACTTTCATTTGATTCAAAAAGCTTTGTTTCAATGTGTTTGAATGTATTTCGATCCAAAAAGATTTGTTTGAATGTGTATGAGTTTCATTTGATTCAAAAAGCTTTGTTTGAACGAGTCTGACATTCATTTGAGTCAAAAAGCTATGTTTGAATGTGTTTGACTTTCATTTGATTTTTAAAGATTTGTTTTAATGTGTTTGACTTTTATTTGATTCAAAAAGCTTATTTGAATGTGTTTGACACTCTTTTTATTCAAAAAGTTTTGTTTAAATATGTTTGACTGTATTTCGATCCAAAAAGATTTGTTTGAATTTGTTTGACTTTCATTAGATTCATTAAGCATTGTTTGAACGTGTTTGACTTTCATTTGATTCAAAAAGCTTTGTTTGAATGTGTTTGACTTTCATTACATTCAAAAAGCTTTGTTTGAATGTGTTTAACTTTCATTTGATTTTGAAAGATTTGTTTTAATGTGTTTGACTTTCACTTGATTCAAAAACTTGTTTGAATGTGTTTAACTTTCTTTTTATTCAAAAAGTTTTGTTTGAATGTGATTGACTGTATTTGGATCCACTAAGATTTGTTTGAATGTGTTTGACTTTTATTTGATTCATAAAGCTTTGTTTGATTATGTTTGACTTTCATTTGATTCAAAAAGCTCTGTTTGAATGTGTTTAACTTTCGTTTGATTCAAGAAGCTTTGTTTGAATGTGTTTGAGTTTATTTCGATTCAAAAACATATATTTGAATGTGTTTGACTCTCATTTGATTCAAAAAGCTTTGTTTGAACGTGTTTTACATTCAATAGATTCAAAAAGCTTTGTTTGAATGTATTTGACTTTCATTTCATTCAAAAAGCTTTGTTTGAATGCGTTTGACTTTCATTTGATACAAAAACTTTTGTTCGAATGTTTTTTACTTTCATTTGATTCAAAGAGCTTTGTTTGAACGAGTTTGACATTCATTTGATTCAAAAATCTTTGTTTGAATATGTTTGACTTTCATTTGATTCAAAAAGCTATGTTTGAATGTGTTTAAATTTCATTTGATTTTTAAAGATTTGTTTTAATGTGTTTGACTTTAATTTGATTCAAAAAGCTTATTTGAATGTGTTTGACACTCTTTTTGATTCAAAAAGCTTTGTTTGAATTTGTTTTACTTTATTTCGATTCAAAAAGAATGGTTTAAATGTGTTTGACTTTCATTAGATTCAAAAAGCTTTGTTTGAATGTATTTGACTTTCATTCGATCCAAAAAGAATTGTTTGAATGTGTTTGACTTTCATTAGATTCAAAAAGCTTTGTTGGAATGTATTTGACTTTCATTTAATTCAAAAAGCTTTGTTTGAATATGTTTGAATTTCATTTGATTTAAAAACTTTTATTTGAATGTGTTTGACAATCATTAGATTCAAAAAGCTTTGTTTGAATGTGTTTGACTTTCATTAGATTCAAAAAGCTTTGTTTGAATGTATTTGACTTTCATTTGATTCAAAAAGCTTTGTTTCAATGTGTTTGACTATATTTCGATCCAAAAAGATTTGTTTGAATGTGTTTGAGTTTCATTTGATTCAAAAAGCTTTGTTTGAACGAGTCTGACATTCATTTGAGTCAAAAAAGCTATGTTTGAATGTGTTTGACTTTCATTTGATTTTTAAAGATTTGTTTTAATGTGTTTGACTTTTATTTGATTTAAAAAGCTTATTTGAATGTGTTTGACACTGTTTTTATTCAAAAAGTTTTGTTTAAATATGTTTGACTATATTTCGATCCAAAAAGATTTGTTTGAATTTGTTTGACTTTCATTAGATTCATAAAGCATTGTTTGAACGTGTTTGACTTTCATTTGATTCAAAAAGTTTTGTTTGAAGGTGTTTGACTTTCATTACATTCAAAAAGCTTTGTTTGAATGTGTTTAACTTTCATTTGATTTTGAAAGATTTGTTTTAATGTGTTAGACTTTCATTTGATTCAAAAACTTGTTTGAATGTGTTTAACTTTCTTTTGATTCAAAAAGCTTAATTTGAATTTGTTTTACTTTATTTAGATTCAAAAATTATTGTTTGAATGTGTTTAACTTTCATTAGATTAAAAAAGCTTTGTTTGAATGTATTTAACTTTCATTTGATTTAAAAAGCTTTGTTTTAATGTTTTTTGACTTTCATTTGATTAAAAAACTTTTGTTTGAATGTGTTTGACTTTCTTTTTATTCAAAAAGTTTTGTTTGAATGTGATTGACTGTATTTGGATCCACTAAGATTTGTTTGAATGTGTTTGACTTTTATTTGATTCATAAAGCTTTGTTTGATTATGTTTGACTTTCATTTGATTCAAAAAGCTCTGTTTGAATGTGTTTAACTTTTGTTTGATTCAAGAAGCTTTGTTTGAATGTGTTTGAGTTTATATCGATTCAAAAACATATATTTGAATGTGTTTGACTCCCATTTGATTCAAAAAGCTTTGTTTGAATGTGTTTGACATTCAATAGATTCAAAAAGCTTTGTTTGAATGTATTAGACTTTCATTTAATTAAAAAAGCTTTGTTTGAATGCGTTTGACTTTCATTTGATTCAAAAACTTTTGTTTGAATGTGTTTGAATTTCATTTGATTCAAAGAGCTTTGTTTGAATGAGTTTGACATTCATTTGATTCAAAAATCTTTGTTTGAATGTGTTTGACTTTCATTTGATTCAAAAAGCTATGTTTGAATGTGTTTTAATTTCATTTGATTTTTAAAGATTTGTTTTAATGTGTTTGACTTTAATTTGATTCAAAAAGCTTATTTGAATGTGTTTGACACTCTTTTGATTCAAAAAGCTTTGTTTAAATTTGTTTTACTTTATTTCGATTCAAAAAGAATGGTTTAAATGTGTTTGACTTTCATTAGATTCAAAAAGCTTTGTTTGAATGTATTTGACTTTCATTCGATCCAAAAAGAATTGTTTGAATGTGTTTGACTTTCATTAGATTCAAAAAGCTTTGTTGGAATGTATTTGACTTTCATTTAATTCAAAAAGCTTTGTTTGAATGTGTTTGAATTTCATTTGATTTAAAAACTTTTATTTGAATGTGTTTGACTTTTTTTTGATTCAAAAAATTTTGTTTGAACGTGTTTGACTGTATTTGGATCCACTAAGATTTGTTTGAATGTGGTTGACTTTTATTTGATTCATAAAGCTTTGTTTGAACGTGTTTGACTTTCATTTGATTCAAAAAAGCTCTGTTTGAAAGTGTTTAACTTTCGTTTGATTCAAGAAGCTTTGTTAGAATGTGTTTGAGTTTATTTCGATTCAAAAACATATATTTGAATGTGTTTGACTCTCATTTGATTCAAAAAGCTTTGTTTGAATGTGTTTGACATTCATTAGATTCAAAAAGCTTTGTTTGAATGTATTTGACTTTCATTTGATTCAAAATGCTTTGTTTCAATGTGTTTGACTATATTTCGATCCAAAAAGATTTGTTTGAATGTGTTTGAGTTTCATTTGATTCAAAAAGCTTTGTTTGAACGAGTCTGACATTCATTTGAGTCAAAAAGCTATGTTTGAATGTGTGACTTTCATTTGATTTTTAAAGATTTGTTTTAATGTGTTTGACTTTTATTTGATTTAAAAAGCTTATTTGAATGTGTTTGACACTGTTTTTATTCAAAAAGTTTTGTTTAAATATGTTTGACTGTATTTCGATCCAAAAAGATTTGTTTGAATTTGTTTGACTTTCATTAGAATCATAAAGCATTGTTTGAACGTGTTTGACTTTCATTTGATTCAAAAAGTTTTGTTTGAAGGTGTTTGACTTTCATTACATTCAAAAAGCTTTGTTTGAATGTGTTTAACTTTCATTTGATTTTGAAAGATTTGTTTTAATGTGTTAGACTTTCATTTGATTCAAAAACTTGTTTGAATGTGTTTAACTTTCTTTTGATTCAAAAAGCTTAATTTGAATTTGTTTTACTTTATTTCGATTCAAAAATTATTGTTTGAATGTGTTTAACTTTCATTAGATTAAAAAAGCTTTGTTTGAATGTATTTAACTTTCATTTGATTTAAAAAGCTTTGTTTTAATGTTTTTTGACTTTCATTTGATTAAAAAACTTTTGTTTGAATGTGTTTGACTTTCTTTTTATTCAAAAAGTTTTGTTTGAATGTGATTGACTGTATTTGGATCCACTAAGATTTGTTTGAATGTGTTTGACTTTTATTTGATTCATAAAGCTTTGTTTGATTATGTTTGACTTTCATTTGATTCAAAAAGCTCTGTTTGAATGTGTTTAACTTTTGTTTGATTCAAGAAGCTTTGTTTGAATGTGTTTGAGTTTATATCGATTCAAAAACATATATTTGAATGTGTTTGACTCCCATTTGATTCAAAAAGCTTTGTTTGAATGTGTTTGACATTCAATAGATTCAAAAAGCTTTGTTTGAATGTATTAGACTTTCATTTAATTAAAAAAGCTTTGTTTGAATGCGTTTGACTTTCATTTGATTCAAAAACTTTTGTTTGAATGTGTTTGAATTTCATTTGATTCAAAGAGCTTTGTTTGAATGAGTTTGACATTCATTTGATTCAAAAATCTTTGTTTGAATGTGTTTGACTTTCATTTGATTCAAAAAGCTATGTTTGAATGTGTTTTAATTTCATTTGATTTTTAAAGATTTGTTTTAATGTGTTTGACTTTAATTTGATTCAAAAAGCTTATTTGAATGTGTTTGACACTCTTTTGATTCAAAAAGCTTTGTTTAAATTTGTTTTACTTTATTTCGATTCAAAAAGAATGGTTTAAATGTGTTTGACTTTCATTAGATTCAAAAAGCTTTGTTTGAATGTATTTGACTTTCATTCGATCCAAAAAGAATTGTTTGAATGTGTTTGACTTTCATTAGATTCAAAAAGCTTTGTTGGAATGTATTTGACTTTCATTTAATTCAAAAAGCTTTGTTTGAATGTGTTTGAATTTCATTTGATTTAAAAACTTTTATTTGAATGTGTTTGACTTTTTTTTGATTCAAAAAATTTTGTTTGAACGTGTTTGACTGTATTTGGATCCACTAAGATTTGTTTGAATGTGGTTGACTTTTATTTGATTCATAAAGCTTTGTTTGAACGTGTTTGACTTTCATTTGATTCAAAAAGCTCTGTTTGAAAGTGTTTAACTTTCGTTTGATTCAAGAAGCTTTGTTAGAATGTGTTTGAGTTTATTTCGATTCAAAAACATATATTTGAATGTGTTTGACTCTCATTTGATTCAAAAAGCTTTGTTTGAATGTGTTTGACATTCATTAGATTCAAAAAGCTTTGTTTGAATGTATTTGACTTTCATTTGATTCAAAATGCTTTGTTTCAATGTGTTTGACTATATTTCGATCCAAAAAGATTTGTTTGAATGTGTTTGAGTTTCATTTGATTCAAAAAGCTTTGTTTGAACGAGTCTGACATTCATTTGAGTCAAAAAGCTATGTTTGAATGTGTGACTTTCATTTGATTTTTAAAGATTTGTTTTAATGTGTTTGACTTTTATTTGATTTAAAAAGCTTATTTGAATGTGTTTGACACTGTTTTTATTCAAAAAGTTTTGTTTAAATATGTTTGACTGTATTTCGATCCAAAAAGATTTGTTTGAATTTGTTTGACTTTCATTAGAATCATAAAGCATTGTTTGAACGTGTTTGACTTTCATTTGATTCAAAAAGTTTTGTTTGAAGGTGTTTGACTTTCATTACATTCAAAAAGCTTTGTTTGAATGTGTTTAACTTTCATTTGATTTTGAAAGATTTGTTTTAATGTGTTAGACTTTCATTTGATTCAAAAACTTGTTTGAATGTGTTTAACTTTCTTTTGATTCAAAAAGCTTAATTTGAATTTGTTTTACTTTATTTCGATTCAAAAATTATTGTTTGAATGTGTTTAACTTTCATTAGATTAAAAAAGCTTTGTTTGAATGTATTTAACTTTCATTTGATTTAAAAAGCTTTGTTTTAATGTTTTTTGACTTTCATTTGATTAAAAAACTTTTGTTTGAATGTGTTTGACTTTCTTTTTATTCAAAAAGTTTTGTTTGAATGTGATTGACTGTATTTGGATCCACTAAGATTTGTTTGAATGTGTTTGACTTTTATTTGATTCATAAAGCTTTGTTTGATTATGTTTGACTTTCATTTGATTCAAAAAGCTCTGTTTGAATGTGTTTAACTTTTGTTTGATTCAAGAAGCTTTGTTTGAATGTGTTTGAGTTTATATCGATTCAAAAACATATATTTGAATGTGTTTGACTCCCATTTGATTCAAAAAGCTTTGTTTGAATGTGTTTGACATTCAATAGATTCAAAAAGCTTTGTTTGAATGTATTAGACTTTCATTTAATTAAAAAAGCTTTGTTTGAATGCGTTTGACTTTCATTTGATTCAAAAACTTTTGTTTGAATGTGTTTGAATTTCATTTGATTCAAAGAGCTTTGTTTGAATGAGTTTGACATTCATTTGATTCAAAAATCTTTGTTTGAATGTGTTTGACTTTCATTTGATTCAAAAAGCTATGTTTGAATGTGTTTAAATTTCATTTGATTTTTAAAGATTTGTTTTAATGTGTTTGACTTTAATTTGATTCAAAAAGCTTATTTGAATGTGTTTGACACTCTTTTGATTCAAAAAGCTTTGTTTGAATTTGTTTTACTTTATTTCGATTCAAAAAGAATGGTTTAAATGTGTTTGACTTTCATTAGATTCAAAAAGCTTTGTTTGAATGTATTTGACTTTCATTCGATCCAAAAAGAATTGTTTGAATGTGTTTGACTTTCATTAGATTCAAAAAGCTTTGTTGGAATGTATTTGACTTTCATTTAATTCAAAAAGCTTTGTTTGAATGTGTTTGAATTTCATTTGATTTAAAAACTTTTATTTGAATGTGTTTGACTTTCTTTTGATTCAAAAAATTTTGTTTGAACGTGTTTGACTGTATTTGGATCCACTAAGATTTGTTAGAATGTGTTTGACTTTTATTTGATTCATAAAGCTTTGTTTGAACGTTTTTTACTTTCATTTGACTCAAAAAGCTCTGTTTGAAAGTGTTTAACTTTCTTTTGATTCAAGAAGCTTTGTTTGAATGTATTTGAGTTTATTTCGATTCAAAAACATATATTTGAATTTGTTTGACTCTCATTTGATTCAAAAAGCTTTGTTTGAATGTGTTTGACTTTCATTAGATTCAAAAAGCTTTGTTTGAATGTATTTGACTTTCATTTGATTCAAAAAGCTTTGTTTCAATGTGTTTGACTGTATTTCGATCCAAAAAGATTTGTTTGAATGTGTTTGAGTTTCATTTGATTCAAAAAGCTTTGTTTGAACGAGTCTGACATTCATTTGAGTCAAAAAGCTATGTTTGAATGTGTTTGACTTTCATTTGATTTTTAAAGATTTGTTTTAATGTGTTTGACTTTTATTTGATTCAAAAAGCTTATTTGAATGTGTTTGACACTCTTTTTATTCAAAAAGTTTTGTTTAAATATGTTTGACTGTATTTCGATCCAAAAAGATTTGTTTCAATTTGTTTGACTTTCATTAGATTCATAAAGCATTGTTTGAACGTGTTTGACTGTCATTTGATTCAAAAAGCTTTGTTTGAATGTGTTTGACTTTCTTTTTATTCAAAAAGTTTTGTTTGAATGTGATTGACTGTATTTGGATCCACTAAGATTTGTTTGAATGTGTTTGACTTTTATTTGATTCATAAAGCTTTGTTTGATTATGTTTGACTTTCATTTGATTCAAAAAGCTCTGTTTGAATGTGTTTAACTTTCGTTTGATTACAGAAGCTTTGTTTGAATGTGTTTGAGTTTATTTCGATTCAAAAACATATATTTGAATGTGTTTGACTCTCATTTGATTCAAAAATCTTTGTTTGAATGTGTTTGACATTCAATAGATTCAAAAAGCTTTGTTTGAATGTATTAGACTTTCATTTAATTAAAAAAGCTTTGTTTGAATGCGTTTGACTTTCATTTGATTCAAAAACTTTTGTTTGAATGTGTTTGAATTTCATTTGATTCAAAGAGCTTTGTTTGAACGAGTTTGACATTCATTTGATTCAAAAATCTTTGTTTGAATGTGTTTGACTTTCATTTGATTCAAAAAGCTATGTTTGAATGTGTTTAAATTTCATTTGATTTTTAAAGATTTGTTTTAATGTGTTTGACTTTAATTTGATTTAAAAAGCTTATTTGAATGTGTTTGACAGTCTTTTGATTCAAAAAGCTTTGTTTGAATTTGTTTTACTTTATTTCGATTCAAAAAGAATGGTTTAAATGTGTTTGACTTTCATTAGATTCAAAAAGCTTTGTTTGAATGTATTTGACTCTCATTCGATCCAAAAAGAATTGTTTGAATGTGTTTGACTTTCATTAGATTCAAAAAGCTTTGTTGGAATGTATTTGACTTTCTTTTAATTCAAAAAGCTTTGTTTGAATGTGTTTGAATTTCATTTGATTTAAAAACTTTTATTTGAATGTGTTTGACTTTCTTTTGATTCAAAAATTTTTGTTTGAACGTGTTTGACTGTATTTGGATCCACTAAGATTTGTTTGAATGTGTTTGACTTTTATTTGATTCATAAAGCTTATTTGAATGTGTTTGACACTCTTTTTATTCAAAAAGTTTTGTTTAAATATGTTTGACTGTATTTTGATCCAAAAAGATTTGTTTGAATTTGTTTGACTTTCATTAGATTCATAAAGCATTGTTTGAACGTGTTTGACATTCATTTGATTCAAAAAGCTTTGTTTGAATGTGTTTGACTTTCTTTTTATTCAAAAAGTTTTGTTTGAATGTGATTGACTGTATTTGGATCCACTAAGATTTGTTTGAATGTGTTTGACTTTTATTTGATTCATAAAGCTTTGTTTGATTATGTTTGACTTTCATTTGATTCAAAAAGCTCTGTTTGAATGTGTTTAACTTTCGTTTGATTTTAGAAGCTTTGTTTGAATGTGTTTGAGTTTATTTCGATTCAAAAACATATATTTGAATGTGTTTGACTCTCATTTGATTCAAAAAGCTTTGTTTGAATGTGTTTGACATTCATTAGATTCAAAAAGCTTTGTTTGAATGTATTTGACTTTCATTTGATTCAAAAAGCTTTGTTTCAATGTGTTTGACTGTATTTCGATCCAAAAAGATTTGTTTGAATGTGTTTGAGTTTCATTTGATTCAAAAAGCTTTGTTTGAACGAGTCTGACATTCATTTGAGTCAAAAAGCTATGTTTGAATGTGTTTGACTTTCATTTGATTTTTAAAGATTTGTTTTAATGTGTTTGACTTTTATTTGATTCAAAAAGCTTATTTGAATGTGTTTGACACTCTTTTTATTCAAAAAGTTTTGTTTAAATATGTTTGACTGTATTTCGATCCAAAAAGATTTGTTTCAATTTGTTTGACTTTCATTAGATTCATAAAGCATTGTTTGAACGTGTTTGACTGTCATTTGATTCAAAAAGCTTTGTTTGAATGTGTTTGACTTTCTTTTTATTCAAAAAGTTTTGTTTGAATGTGATTGACTGTATTTGGATCCACTAAGATTTGTTTGAATGTGTTTGACTTTTATTTGATTCATAAAGCTTTGTTTGATTATGTTTGACTTTCATTTGATTCAAAAAGCTCTGTTTGAATGTGTTTAACTTTCGTTTGATTACAGAAGCTTTGTTTGAATGTGTTTGAGTTTATTTCGATTCAAAAACATATATTTGAATGTGTTTGACTCCCATTTGATTCAAAAAGCTTTGTTTGAATGTGTTTGACATTCAATAGATTCAAAAAGCTTTGTTTGAATGTATTAGACTTTCATTTAATTAAAAAAGCTTTGTTTGAATGCGTTTGACTTTCATTTGATTCAAAAACTTTTGTTTGAATGTGTTTGAATTTCATTTGATTCAAAGAGCTTTGTTTGAACGAGTTTGACATTCATTTGATTCAAAAATCTTTGTTTGAATGTGTTTGACTTTCATTTGATTCAAAAAGCTATGTTTGAATGTGTTTAAATTTCATTTGATTTTTAAAGATTTGTTTTAATGTGTTTGACTTTAATTTGATTTAAAAAGCTTATTTGAATGTGTTTGACACTCTTTTGATTCAAAAAACTTTGTTTGAATTTGTTTTACTTTATTTCGATTCAAAAAGAATGGTTTAAATGTGTTTGACTTTCATTAGATTCAAAAAGCTTTGTTTGAATGTATTTGACTCTCATTCGATCCAAAAAGAATTGTTTGAATGTGTTTGACTTTCATTAGATTCAAAAAGCTTTGTTGGAATGTATTTGACTTTCTTTTAATTCAAAAAGGTTTGTTTGAATGTGTTTGAATTTCATTTGATTTAAAAACTTTTATTTGAATGTGTTTGACTTTCTTTTGATTCAAAAATTTTTGTTTGAACGTGTTTGACTGTATTTGGATCCACTAAGATTTGTTTGAATGTGTTTGACTTTTATTTGATTCATAAAGCTTTGTTTGATTATGTTCGACTTTCATTTGATTCAAAACGCTCTGTTTGAATGTGTTTAACTTTTGTTTGATTCAAGAAGCTTTGTTTGAATGTGTTTGAGTTTATTTCGATTCAAAAACATATATTTGAATGTGTTTGACTCCCATTTGATTCAAAAAGCTTTGTTTGAATGTGTTTGACATTCAATAGATTCAAAAAGCTTTGTTTGAATGTATTAGACTTTCATTTAATTAAAAAAGCTTTGTTTGAATGCGTTTGACTTTCATTTGATTCAAAAACTTTTGTTTGAATGTGTTTGAATTTCATTTGATTCAAAGAGCTTTGTTTGAACGAGTTTGACATTCATTTGATTCAAAAATCTTTGTTTGAATGTGTTTGACTTTCATTTGATTCAAAAAGCTATGTTTGAATGTGTTTAAATTTCATTTGATTTTTAAAGATTTGTTTTAATGTGTTTGACTTTAATTTGATTTAAAAAGCTTATTTGAATGTGTTTGACACTCTTTTGATTCAAAAAACTTTGTTTGAATTTGTTTTACTTTATTTCGATTCAAAAAGAATGGTTTAAATGTGTTTGACTTTCATTAGATTCAAAAAGCTTTGTTTGAATGTATTTGACTCTCATTCGATCCAAAAAGAATTGTTTGAATGTGTTTGACTTTCATTAGATTCAAAAAGCTTTGTTGGAATGTATTTGACTTTCTTTTAATTCAAAAAGCTTTGTTTGAATGTGTTTGAATTTCATTTGATTTAAAAACTTTTATTTGAATGTGTTTGACTTTCTTTTGATTCAAAAATTTTTGTTTGAACGTGTTTGACTGTATTTGGATCCACTAAGATTTGTTTGAATGTGTTTGACTTTTATTTGATTCATAAAGCTTATTTGAATGTGTTTGACACTCTTTTTATTCAAAAAGTTTTGTTTAAATATGTTTGACTCTATTTTGATCCAAAAAGATTTGTTTGAATTTGTTTGACTTTCATTAGATTCATAAAGCATTGTTTGAACGTGTTTGACTGTCATTTGATTCAAAAAGCTTTGTTTGAATGTGTTTGACTTTCTTTTTATTCAAAAAGTTTTGTTTGAATGTGATTGACTGTATTTGGATCCACTAAGATTTGTTTGAATGTGTTTGACTTTTATTTGATTCATAAAGCTTTGTTTGATTATGTTTGACTTTCATTTGATTCAAAAAGCTCTGTTTGAATGTGTTTAACTTTCGTTTGATTACAGAAGCTTTGTTTGAATGTGTTTGAGTTTATTTTGATTCAAAAACATATATTTGAATGTGTTTGACTCTCATTTGATTCAAAAAGCTTTGTTTGAATGTGTTTGACATTCATTAGATTCAAAAAGCTTTGTTTGAATGTATTTGACTTTCATTTGATTCAAAAAGCTTTGTTTCAATGTGTTTGACTGTATTTCGATCCAAAAAGATTTGTTTGAATGTGTTTGAGTTTCATTTGATTCAAAAAGCTTTGTTTGAACGAGTCTGACATTCATTTGAGCCAAAAAGCTATGTTTGAATGTGTTTGACTTTCATTTGATTTTTAAAGATTTGTTTTAATGTGTTTGACTTTTATTTGATTCAAAAAAGCTTATTTGAATGTGTTTGACACTCTTTTTATTCAAAAAGTTTTGTTTAAATATGTTTGACACTCTTTTGATTCAAAAAGCTTTGTTTGAATGTGTTTGACTTTATTTGGATCCACTAAGCTTTGTTTGAATGTGTTTGACTTTTATATGATTCATAAAGCTTTGTTTGAACGTGTTTGACTTTCATTTGATTCAAAAAGCTTTGTTTTAAAGTGTTTATCTTTCGTTTGATTCAAGAAGCTTTGTTTGAATGTGTTTGAGTTTATTTCGATTCAAAAACATATATTTGAATTTGTTTGACTCTCATTTGATTCAAAAAGCTTTGTTTGAATGTGTTTGACATTCATTAGATTCAAAAAGCTTTGTTTGAATGTATTTGACTTTCATTTGATTCAAAAAGCTTTGTTTGAATGTGTTTGACTGTATTTCGATCCAAAAAGATTTGTTTGAATGTGTTTGAGTTTCATTTGATTCAAAAAGCTTTGTTTCAACGAGTCTGACACTCATTTGAGTCAAAAAGCTATGTTTGAATGTGTTTGACTTTCATTTGATTTATAAAGATTTGTTTTAATGTGTTTGACTTTTATTTAATTCGAAAAGCTTATTTGAATGTGTTTGACTGTATTTCGATCCAAAAAGATTTGTTTGAATTTGTTTGACTTTCATTAGATTCATAAAGCATTGTTGGAACGTGTTTGAATTTCATTTGATTCAAAAAGCTTTGTTTGAATGTGTTTGACTTTCATTACATTCAAAAAGCTTTGTTTGAATGTGTTTAACTTTCATTTGATTTTGAAAGATTTGTTTTAACGTGTTTGACTTTCATTTGATTCAAAAACTTGTTTGAATGTGTTTAACTTTCTTTTGATTCAAAAAGCTTAATTTGAATTTGTTTTACTTTATTTCGATTCAAAAATTATTGTTTGAATGTGTTTAACTTTCATTAGATTCAAAAAGCTTTGTTTGAATGTATTTGACTTTCATTTGATTCAAAAATCTTTGTTTTAATGTTTTTTACTTTCATTTGATTCAAAAACTTTTGTTTGAATGTGTTTGACTTTCTTTTGATTCAAAAAGTTTTGTTTGAATGTGATTGACTATATTTGGATCCACTAAGATTTGTTTGAATGTGTTTGACTTTTATTTGATTCATAAAGCTTTGTTTGAACGTGTTTGACTTTCATTTGATTCAAAAAGCTCTGTTTGAAAGTGTTTAACTTTCGTTTGATTCAAGAAGCTTTGTTTGAATGTGTTTGAGTTTATTTCGATTCAAAAACATATATTTGAATGTGTTTGACTCTCATTTGATTCAAAAAGCTTTGTTTGAATGTGTTTGACATTCAATAGATTCAAAAAAGCTTTGTTTGAATGTATTTGACTTTCATTTGATTCAAAAAGCTTTGTTTGAATGCGTT
Source organism: Chenopodium quinoa (assembly GCF_001683475.1). Lineage (NCBI taxonomy): Eukaryota > Viridiplantae > Streptophyta > Magnoliopsida > Caryophyllales > Amaranthaceae > Chenopodium > Chenopodium quinoa. The sequence goes on along the minus strand of NW_018743437.1, from coordinate 63,195 downwards.
TGACTTTCATTTGATTCAAAAACTTTTGTTTGAATGTGTTTGATTTTCTTTTGATTCAAAAAGTTTAGTTTGAATGTGATTGACTGTATTTGGATCCACTAAGATTTGTTTGAATGTGTTTGACTTTTATTTGATTCATAAAGCTTTGTTTGATTATGTTTGACTTTCATTTGATTCAAAAAGCTCTGTTTGAATGTGTTTAACTTTCGTTTGATTCAAGAAGCTTTGTTTGAATGTGTTTGAGTTTATTTCGATTCAAAAACATATATTTGAATGTGTTTGACTCTCATTTGATTCAAAAAGCTTTGTTTGAATGTGTTTGACATTCAATAGATTCAAAAAGCTTTGTTTGAATGTATTTGACTTTCATTTGATTCAAAAATCTTTGTTTGAATGCGTTTGACTTTCTTTGATTCAAAAACTTTTGTTTCAATGTGTTTGACTTTCATTTGATTCAAAGAGCTTTGTTTGAACGAGTTTGACATTCATTTGATTCAAAAATCTTTGTTTGAATGTGTTTGACTTTCATTTGATTCAAAAAGCTATGTTTGAATGTGTTTAAATTTCATTTGATTTTTAAAGATTTGTTTTTAATGTGTTTGACTTTAATTTGATTCAAAAAGCTTATTTGAATGTGTTTGACACTCTTTTGATTCAAAAAGCTTTGTTTGAATTTGTTTTACTTTATTTGGATTCAAAAAGAATGGTTTAAATGTGTTTGACTTTCATTAGATTCAAAAAGCTTTGTTTGAATGTATTTGACTTTCTTTCGATCCAAAAAGAATTGTTTGAATGTGTTTAACATTCATTAGATTCAAAAAGCTTTGTTGGAATGTATTTGACTTTCATTTAATTCAAAAAGCTTTGTTTGAATGTGTTTAAATTTCATTTGATTTAAAAACTTTTATTTGAATGTGTTTGACTTTCTTTTTATTCAAAAAGTTTTGTTTAAATATGTTTGACTGTATTTCGATCCAAAAAGATTTGTTTGAATGTGTTTGACTTTTATTAGATTCATAATGCATTGTGACTTTCATTTGATTTAAAAAGCTTGTTTGAATGTGTTTAAATTTCTTTTGATTCAAAAAGCTTAATTTGATTTTGTTTTACTTTATTTCGATTCAAAAAGCTTTGTTCGAATGTGTTTGACAATCTTTAGCTTCAAAAAGCGTTGTTTGAATGTATTTGACTTTCATTTGATTCACAAAGCTTTGTTTGAATGTGTTTGACTTTCATTTGATTCAAAAACTTTTATTTGAATGTGTTTGACTTTCTTTTTATTCAAAAAATTTTGTTTAAATATGTTTGACTGTATTTCGATCCAAAAAGATTTGTTTGAATGTGTTTGACTTTCATTAGATTCATAATGCATTATGACTTTCATTTGATTCAAAAAGCTTGTTTGAATGATTTTAAATTTCTTTTGATTCAAAAAGCTTAATTTGAATTTGTTTTACTTTATTTCGATTAAAAAAGAATTGTTTGAATGTGTTTAACTTTCATGAGATTCAAAAAGCTTTGTTTGAATGTATTTGACTTTCATTTGCTTCAAAAAGCTTTGTTTGAATGTATTTGACTTTCATTTAATTCAAAAACTTTTGTTTGAATGTGTTTGACTTTCTTTTGATTCAAAAAATTTTGTTTGAACTTGTTTGACTGTATTTGGATCCACTAAGATTTGTTTGAATGTGTTTGACTTTTATTTGATTCATAAAGCTTTGTTTGAACGTGTTTCACTTTAATTTGATCCAAAAAACTCTGTCTGAATGTGTTTAACTTTCGTTTCATTCAAGAAGCTTTGTTTGAATGTGTTTGAGTTTATTTCGATTCAAAAACATATATTTGAATGTGTTTGACTCTCATTTGATTCAAAAAGCTTTATTTGAATGTGTTTGACATTCATTAGATTCAAAAAGCGTTGTTTGAATGTATTTGACATTCATTTGATTCAAAAAGCTTTGTTTGAATGTGTTTGACTTTCATTTGATTCAAAAACTTTTGTTTGAATGTGTTTGACTTTTTTTCTATTCAAAAAGTTTTGTTTGAATGTGTTTGACTGTACTTCGATCCAAAAAGATTTGTTTGAATGTGTTTGACCTTCATTTAATTCATAAAGCTTTGTTTGAACGTGTTTGACTTTCATTTGATTCAAAAAGCTTTGTTTGAATGTGTTTGACTTTCATTTTATTCAAAAAGCTATGAGTGAAAGTGTTTGACTTTCATTTGATTCATAAAGCTTTGTTTGAATTTGTTTGACTGTATTTAGATCCAAAAAGATTTATTTGAACGTGTTTGACTTTCATTTGATTCAAAAAGCTTTGTTTGAACGTATTTGACTTTATTTCGAATCAAAAAGATTTATTTTATTGTGTTTGACTTTCATTTGATTCAAAAAGCTTTGTTCGAATGTGTTTGACTTTCATTTGATTAAAATAGCTATGTTTGAATGAGTTTGACTTTCATATGATTTAAAAATATTTGTTTGAATGTGTTTGATTTTCATTTGATTCAAAAAGCTTTGTTTGAATGAGTTTGACATTCTTTTGATTAAAAAACCTTTCGTTTGAATGTGTTTGACTTTCTTTTTGTTTAAAAAGCTTTGTTTGAATTTGTTTGACTTTATTTTGATTTAAAAAGCTTTGTGTGAATGGGTTTGACTTTCTTTTGATTTAAAATGATTTGTTTGAATGTGTTTGACTTTATTTTGATTCAAAAAGGTTTGTTTGAATGGGTTTGACTTTCCTTTGATTAAAAAAGCTTTGTTTGAATGTGTTTGACTTTCTTTTGATTCAAATAAATTTGTTTGAATGTGTTTTACTTTTTTTGATTCAAAAAGAATTGTTAGAATGTGTTTGACTTTCTTTTGATTCATAAAGCTTTCTTTGAATATGTTTGACTGAATTTCGATCTAAAAAGATTTGTTTGAATGTGTTTGACTTTCATTTGATTTAAAAAGCTTTGTTTGAATGTGTTTGACTTTCATTTGATTCAAAAAGCTTTGTTTGAATGTGTTTGATTTTATTTTGATTCAAAAAGATTTATTTGAATGTGTTTGACTTTCATTTGATTCAAAAAGCTATGTTTGAATGTGTTTGACTTTCATTTGATTCAAAAAGCTATGTTTGAATGTGTTTGAATTTCTTTTGATTTTGAAATATTTGTTTGTAAGGTTTTGACTTTTATTTGATTCAAAAAGCTTGTTTGAATGTGTTTGACTTCATTTTGATTCAAAAAGCTTTTTTTTGAATTTGTTTTACTTTATTTAGATTGGATAAATTGCCAATTACTACCGCAAGTTAATACCAGTTTGTAAATTACTACCGCAAATTAAAAAAGTTTTGAATTACTACCGCAAAAAGTTTTAAGATGTTGCGTTTACTACCAAATACCCATTAAACCCAACTATGACGTCATTATATCTTTAACCCGTGTTTGACTATGGTTAAGGGCTTTAACCAGCCCCCCCCCCCAAAAAAAAAAAAGAAAGTTGTTTAGGAATATAATAATGTCAGAGTTAAGGGCTTTAACCATGGGTGAAAGTGATATGATGACGTCATAGTTGGGTTTAATGTGGGTTCGAAAATAAATAAAACATCTTAAAATATTTTGCGGTAGCAATTCACAACTTTTTTAATTTGCGGTACTTATTTACAAAGTAGTATTAACTTGCGGTAGTAATTGACAAATTTTCCATTTCGATTCAAAAAGAATTGTTTGAGTGTGTTTGACTTTCATTAGATTCAAAAAGATTTGTTTGAATGTATTTGACTATCATTTGATTCAAAAAACTTTGTTTGAATGTGTTTGACTTTCATTTGTTTCAAAAACTTTTATTTGAATGTGTTTGACTTTCTTTTTATTCAAAAAGTTTTGTTTAAATATGTTTGACTGTATTTGGATCCACTAAGATTTGTTAGAATGTGTTTGACTTTTATTTGATTCATAAAGCTTCGTTTGAACGTGTTTGACTTTCATTAGATTCAAAAACCTTTGTTTGAATGTGTTTGAATTTCATTTGATTTTGAAAGATTTGTTTTAATGTGTATGACTTTCATTTGATTCACAAAGATTGTTTGAATGTGTTTGACTTTCTATTGATTCAAAAAGCTTTGTTTGAATTTGTTTTACTTTATTTCAATTAAAAAAGAATTGTTTGAATGTGATTGACTTTCATTAGATTCAAAAAGCTTTGTTTGAATGTTTTTGACTTTCATTTGATTCAAAAAGCTTTTGTTTGAATGTGTTTTACTTTTTTTCGATTCAAAAAGAATTGTTTGAATGTATTTGACTTTCATTTGATTCAAAAAGCTTTGTTTGAACGTGTTTGACATTCATTTGATTCAAAAAGCTTTGTTTGTATGTGTTTGACTGTCATTTGATTTTGAAAGATTTGTTTTAATGTGTTTGACTTTCGTTTGATTCAAAAAGCTTGTTTAAATGTGTTTGACTTTCTTTTGATTCAAAAAGCTTTTGTTTGAATTTGTTTTACTTTATCTCGATTCATAAAGAATTGTTTGAATGTGTTTCACATTCATTAGATTCAAAAAGCTTTGTTTGAATGTATTTGACTTTCATTTGATTTAAAATCCTTTGTTTAATTGTGTTTGACTTTCATTTGTTTCAGAAACTTTTGTTTGAATGTGTTCAACTTTCTTTTGATTAAAAAAGTTTTGTTTGAATGTGTTTGACTGTATTTCGATCCAAAAAGATTTCTTTGAATGTGTTTCACTTTCATTTGATTCATAAACCTTTGTTTGAATGTGTTTGACTTTATTTTAATTCAAAAAGCTTTGTTTGAATGTGTTTTACTTTTTTTCGATTCAAAAAGAATTGTTTGAATGTATTTGACTTTCATTTGATTCAAAAAGCTTTGTTTGAACGAGTTTAACATTCATTTAATTCAAAAATCTTTGTTTGAATGTGTTTGACTTTCATTTAATTCAAAAAGCTACGTTTGAATGTGTTTGACTTTCATTTGATTTTTAAAGATTTGTTTTAATGTGTTTGACTTTAATTTAATTCAAAAAGCTTATTTGAATGTGTTTGACACTCTTTTGATTCAAAAAGCTTTGTTTGAATTTGTTTTACTTTATTTCAATTCAAAAACAATGGTTTGAATTTGTTTGACTTTCATTGGATTCAAAAAGCTTTGTTTGAATGTATTTGACTTTCATTTGATCCAAAAAGAATTGTTTGAATGTGTTTGACTTTCATTAGATTCAAATAGCTTTGTTTGAATGAATTTGACTTTCATTTGATTCACAAAGCTTTGTTTGAATGTGTTTGACTTTCATTTGATTCAAAAACTTTTATTTGAATGTGTTTGACTTTCTTTTTATTCAAAAAGTTTTGTTTAAATATGTTTGACTGTATTTCGATCCAAAAAGGTTTGTTTGAATGTGTTTGACTTTCATTAGATTCATAAAGCTTTGTTTGAACGTGTTTGACTTTCATTTGATTCAAAAAGATTTGTTTGAATGTGTTTGAATTTTATTATATTCAAAAAGCTTTGTTTGATTGTGTTTGACTTTCATTTGATTTTGAAAGATTTATTTTAATGTGTTTGACTTTCATTTGATTCAAAAATCTTGTTTGATTGTTTTTAACTTTCTTTTGATTCAAAAAGCTTAATTTGAATTTGTTTTACTTTATTTCGATTCAAAAAGAATTGTTTGAATGTGTTTGACTTTCATTAGATTTAAAAAGCTTTGTTTGAATGTATTTGACTTTCATTTGATTCAAAAAGTTTTGTTTGAACGTGTTTAACTGTATTTGGATCCACTAAGATTTGTTTGAATGTGTTTGACTTTTATTTGATTCATAAAGCTTTGTTTGAACGTGTTTGACTTTCATTTGATTTAAAAAGCTCTTTTTGAATGTGTTTAACTTTCATTTGATTCAAGAAGCTTTGTTTGAATGTGTTTGAGTTTATTTCGATTCAAAAACATATATTTGAATGTGTTTGACTCTCATTTGATTCAAAAAGCTTTGTTTGAATGTGTTTGACATTCATTAGATTCAAAAAGCTTTGTTTGAATGTATTTGACTTTCATTTGATTCTAAAAGCTTTATTTGAATATGTTTGACTTTCATTTGATTCAAAAACTTTTGTTTGAATGTGTTTGACTTTTTTTTATTCAAAAAGTTTTGTTTGAATGTGTTTGACTGTATTTCGATCCAAAAAGATTTGTTTGAATGTATTTGACTTTCATTTGATTCATAAAGCTTTGTTTGAACGTGTTTGACTTTCATTTGATTCAAAAAGTTTTGTTTGATTTACATTTTATTCAAAAAGCTATGAATGAATGTGTTTGACTTTCATTTGATTTTGAAAGATTTGTTTTAATGTGTATGCCTTTAATTTGATTCACAAAGCTTTGTTTGAATGTGTTTGACATTTATTTGATTAAATTAGCTTCGTTGAATGTATTTGACTATCATTCGATTTAAAAAGCTTTTTCAAATGCATTTGACTTTCATTTGATTAAAAAAGCTTTGTTTAAGTGTGTTTGAATTTCATTTGAAATAAAAAGTTTTGTTTGAATGTATTTGACTTTCTTTTGATTCATAAAGATTGGTTTGAATGTGTTTGACTTTTATTTGATTCATAAAGCTTTGTTTGAACGTGGTTGACTTTCATTTGATTTAAAAAGCTCTTTTTGAATGTGTTTAACTTTCATTTGATTCAAAAAGATTTGTTTAAATGTGTTTGACTTTCATTTGATTCATAAAGCTTTATTTGAATGTGTTTGACTTTCTTTTGATTCTAAAATCTTTGTTTGAATGTGTTTGACTTTCATTTGATTCAAAAAGCTTTTTTTTTATGTTTTTAAATTTCATTTGAAACAAAAAGCGTTGTTTGAATGTGTTTGACTTTCTTTTGATTCAAAAAGCTTTTGTTTGAATGTGTTTTAGTTTTTTTCGATTCAAAAAGAATTGTTTGAATGTATTTGACTTACATTTGATTCAAAAAGCTTTGTTTGAACGAGTTTGACATTCATTTTATACAAAAATCTTTATTTGAATGTGTTTGACTTTCATATGATTCAAAATGCTATGTTTGAATGTGTTTGACTTTCATTTGATTTTTAAAGATTTGTTTTAATGTGTTTGACTTTCATTTGATTCAAAAAGCTTTGTTTGAATGTGTTTGACTTTCATTATATTCAAAAAGCTTTGTTTGAATGTGTTTAACTTTCATTTGATTTTGAAAGATTTGTTTTAATGTGTTTGACTTTCATTTGATTCAAAAAGCTTATTTGAATGTGTTTAACTTTCTTTTGATTCAAAAAGCTTAATTTGAATTTGTTTTACTTTATTTCGATTAAAAAAGAATTGTTTGAATGTGTTTAATTTTCATTAGATTCTTAAATCTTTGCTTGAATGTATTTGACTTTGATTTGATTCAAAAAGCTTTGTTTGAATGTGTTTGACTTTCATTTGATTCAAAAACTTTTGTTTGAATGTGTTTGACTTTCTTTTGATTCAAAATTTTTTGTTTAAACGTGTTTGACTGTATTTGGATCTACTAAGATTTGTTTGAATGTGTTTGACTTTTATTTGATTCATAAAGCTTTGTTTGAACGTGTTTGACTTTAATTTGATTCAAAAAGCTCTGTTTGAATTTGTTTAACTTTCTTTTGATTCAAGAAGCTTTGTTTGAATGTTTTTGAGTTTATTTCGATTAAAAAACATATATTTGAATGTGTTTGACTTTCATTTGATTCAAAAACCTTTGTTTGAATGTGTTTGACTTTCATTTGATTTAAAAACTTTTATTTGAATGTGTTTGACTTTCTTTTTATTCAAAAAGTTTATTTAAATATGTTTGACTGTATTTCGATCCAAAAAGATTTGTTTGAATGTGTTTGACTTTCATTAGATTCATAATGCATTGTTTAAACGTGTTTGACTTTCATTTGATTCAAAAACCTTTGTTTAAATGTGTTTGACTTTCATTATATTCAAAAAGCTTGTTTGAATGTGTTTAACTTTGTTTTTATTCAATAATCTTAATTTGAATTTGTTTTACTTTATTTCGATTCAAAAAGAATTGTTTGAATGTGTTTAAATTTCATTAGATTCAAAAAGCTTTGTTTGAATGTATTTGACTTTCATTTGATTCAAAATGCTTTGTTTGAATGTGTTTGACTTTCATTTGATTCAAAAACTTTTGTTTGAATGTGTTTGACCTTCTTTTGATTCAAAAAGTTTTGTTTGAACGTATTTGACTGTATTTGGATCCACTAAGATTTGTTTGAATGTGTTTGAGTTTCATTTGATTCAAAAAGTTATGTTTGAACGAGTTTGACATTCATTTGATTCAAAAAGCTATGTTTGAATGTGTTTGACTTTCATTTGATTTTTAAAGATTTGTTTTAATGTGTTTGACTTTTATTTGATTCAAAGAGCTTATTTAAATGTGTTTGAGACTCTTTTTATTCAAAAAGTTTTGTTTAAATATGTTTGACTGTATTTTTATCCAAAAATATTTGTTTGAATGTGTTTGACTTTCATTAGATTCATAAAGCATTATTTGAACGTGTTTGACTTTCATTTGATTTAAAAAGTTTTGTTTGAATGTGTTTGAGACTTTCATTATTTTAAAAAGCTTTGTTTGAATGTGTTTAACTTTCATTTGATTTCGAAAGATTTGTTTTAATGTGTTTGACTTTCATTTGATTCAAAAAGTTTGCTGAATGTGTTTAAATTTCTTTTGATTCAAAAAGCTTAATTTGAATTTGTTTTACTTTATTTCGATTCAAAAAGAATTGTTTGAATGTGTTTAATTTTCATCAGATTCAAAAAGCTTTGTTTGAATGTATTTGACTTTCATTTGATTCAAAAAACTTTGTTTGAATGTGTTTGACTTTCATTAGCTTCAAAAACTTTTGTTTGAATGTGTTTGACTTTCTTTTGATTCAAAAAGTTTTGTTTGAACGTGTTTAACTGTATTAGGATCCACTAAGATTTTTTTTTTGGTAAATAAAGAATTTTATTACCAAAAGTAAAGAGTTACTACCCATAAAAGTAGCAACTACAAGAAATGAAAGTGCGGTACATGCCCTCTGGGCCAAAGAAGCAAAAAAACCATAGCCCGAAGGCAATACAAAGATAACAACTACGGAATCTTTAACTCCCAAAGGGAGAGGAAACCAAAGCTACAACCAAAAGTGGGTAAAAAAAACCATACATCCAAAAATAACAAATAAGGTGAGTATAATAAAGCATCAGCTTAGCTTGAAAGCATACACCATCCGCCAGCATCATCATAAAAACAGCTTGATAACAACACCACAGTCAGCCTGCCAGGACAGAACAACAGCATGCATGCAGTACAAACCATGATAAAAGATCGCAGCCATGAACCATCATCCAGCAGCACAAACATAAGGAGGCTCAAGCAAGACAGAAAATAAGATGCCAAAACAAAGGTAGATCAACATCTATCACAATGGAAGAGGGAAAAGAAGGAGTCGTGGGAGAAACAACAAACAAGGTAGCAATAGGAATACCACCCACCATACAATCCAGGCCATCAACTAGCACCTCATGCTAGAAGACAACACTAAAAATAAGGCCTCAACCTACTACCCACCAAGCAAGCTAGAATAACCAAGACTCACCCATAACAACCAACTTCCACCATGCCAAGACAACAACCCCATAGTCAGCCTGCCAGAACAGAACAACAGCATACATGCAGTACAAACTAGAACAAAAGATCGTAGCTATGAGCCATCAACCAGCAGCACAAACACAAGGAAGCTCAAGAACACATAATAGCATAAGATGCCTGGACAGAGATAGATCACCAACCACCACAACAGAAGAGGCAAAAGAAGGAGCCCGGGCAAAAGCAAGACCCAAGGTAGAAAGAAGGATACCACCCACCATACAATCCAAGCCATCAACTAGCACCTTATGCTAGGAGACAGCACACTAAAAACGGGGCCTCATCCCACTACATACCAAGGCAAGCTAGAATGACCAAGACTCACCAAGACAGCCAACCTCCACCAAATAAAACAAAGAAAAACACCCTCAACCAGCATCACCATAAAATCCACTAAGATTTGTTTGAATGTGTTTGACTTTTATTTGATTCATAAAGCTTTGTTTGAACGTGTTTGACTTTAATTTGATTTAAAAAGCTCTATTTGAATGTGTTTAACTTTCTTTTGATTCAAGAAGCTTGTTTGAATGTGTTTGAGTTTATTTCGATTCAAAAACATATATTTGAATATGTTTGACTCTCATTTGATTCAAAAAGCTTTGTTTGAATGTGTTTGACATTCATTAGATTCAAAAAGCGTTGTTTGAATGTATTTGACATTCATTTGATTCAAAAAGCTTTGTTTGAATGTGTTTAACTTTCATTTGATTCAAAAAGTTTTGTTTGAATGTGTTTGACTGTATTTCAATCCGAAAAGATTTGTTTGAATGTGTTTGACTTTCATTTAATTTATAAAGCTTTGTTTGAACGTGTTTGACTTTCATTTGATTCAAAAAGCTTTGTTTGAATGAGTTTGACTTTCATTTTATTCAAAAAGCTATGAGTGAACGTGTTTGACTTTCTTTTGATTCATAAAGCTTTGTTTGAATGTGTTTGACTGTATTTCGATCCAAAAAGATTTATTTGAACGTGTTTGACTTTCATTTGATTCAAAAAGCTTTGTTTGAACGTGTTTGACTTTATTTCGAATCAAAAAGATTTATTTGAATGTGTTTGACTTTCATTTGAATCAAAAAGCTTTGTTTGAATGTGTTTGACTTTCATTTGATTAAAAAAGCTATGTTTGAATGAGTTTGACTTTCATATGATTTAAAAATATTTGTTTGAATGTGTTTGATTTTCATTTGATTCAAAAAGCTTTGTTTGAATGTGTTTGACATTCTTTTAATTAAAAAAACTTTTGTTTGAATGTGTTTGACTTTCTTTTTGCTTAAAAATCTTTGTTTGAATGTGTTTGAATTTCATTTGATTAAAAAAGCTATGTTTGAATGAGTTTCACTTTTATATGATTTAAAAACATTTGTTTGAATGTGTTTGATTTTCATTTGATTCCAAAAGCTTTATTTGAATGTGTTTGACTATCATTATATTCAAAAAGGTTTGTTGGAATGTGTTTAACTTTAATTTGATTTAGAAAGATTTGTTTTAATGTGTTTGACTTTCATTTGATTCAAAAAGCTAGTTTGAATGTGTTTTTTAGTTTCTTTTGATTCAAAAAGCTTAATTTGAATTCGTTTTACTTTATTTCGATTCAAAAAGAATTGTTTGAATGTGTTTAACTTTCAATAGATTCAAAAAGTTTTGTTTCAATGTATTTCATTTGATTCAAAAAGCTTTGTTTGAATGAGTTTGACTTTCATTTTATTCAAAAAGCTATGAGTGAATGTGTTTGACTTTCTTTTGATTCATAAAGCTTTGTTTGAATGTGTTTGACTGTATTTTGATCCAAAAAGATTTATTGAACGTGTTTGACTTTCATTTGATTCAAAAAACTTTGTTTGAACGTATTTGACTTAATTTCGAATCAAAAAGATTTATTTGAATGTGTTTGACTTTCATTTGATTCAAAAATCTTTGTTTGAATGTGTTTTACTTTCATTTGATGAAAAAAGCTATGTTTGAATTAGTTTGACTTTTATATGATTTAAAAAAATTTGTTTTAATGTGTTTGATTTTCATTTGTTTCAAAAAGCTTTGTTTTAATGTGTTTGACATTCTTTTGATTCATAAAGATTGGTTTGAATGTGTTTGACTTTTATTTGATTCAAAAATCTTTGTTCGAATATGTTTGACTTTATTTCAATTAAAAAAGATATATTTGAATATGTTTGACTGTCATATGATTCAAAAAGCTTTGTTTGAATGTGTTTTACTTTAATTTGATTCAAAAAGCTATGTTTGAATGTGTTTGACTTTCATATGATTTAAAAAGATTTGTTTAAATGTGTTTGACTTTAATTCGATTCAAAAAGATTTATTTGAATGTTTTTGACTTTAATTTGATTTTGAAAGATTTGTTTTAATGTGTTTGACTTTCATTTGATTCAAAAAGCTTGTTTGAATGTGTTTTTTAGTTTCTTTTGATTCAACAAGCTTAATTTGAATTTGTTTTACTTTATTTCGATTCAAAAATAATTGTTTGAATGTGTTTAACTTTCATTTGATTCAAAAATCTTTGTTTGAATGTATTTGACTTTCATTTGATTCAAAAAGCTTTGTTTGAACGTGTTTGACTTTCATTTGATTCAAAAAGCTTTGTTTGAATGTGTTTGACTTTCATTTTATTCAAAAAGCTATGAGTGAATGTGTTTGATTTTCTTTTGATTCATAAAGCTTTGTTTGAATGTGTTTGACTGTATTTCGATCCAAAAAGATTTATTGAACGTGTTTGACTTTCATTTGATTCAAAAAGCTTTGATTGAACGTATTTGACTTTATTTCGAATCAAAAAGATTTATTTGAATGTGTTTGACATTCATTTGATCCAAAAAGCTATGCTTGAATGTGTTTGACTTTCATTTGATTCAAAAAGATATATTTGAATGTGTTTGACTTTCATTTGATTCAAAAAGCTTTGTTTGATTGTGTTTGACTTTCTTTTGATTCAAAAAGCTTTTGTTTGAATGTGTTTTAGTTTTTTTCGATTCAAAAAGAATTATTTGAATGTATTTGACTTTCATTTGATTCAAAAAGCTTTGATTGAACGAGTTTGACATTCATTTGATACAAAAATCTTTATTTGAATGTGTTTGACTTTCATATGATTCAAAATGCTATGTTTGAATGTGTTTGACTTTCATTTGATTTTTAAAGATTTGTTTTAATGTGTTTCACTTTTATTTGATTCAAAAAGCTTATTTGAATGTGTTTGACACTCTTTTTCTTCAAAAAGTTTTGCTTAAATATGTTTGACTGTATTTCGATCCAAAAAGATTTGTTTGAATGTGTTTGACTTTCATTAGATTCATAAAGCATTGTTTGAACGTGTTTGACTTTCATTTTATTCAAAAAGCTTTGTTTGAATGTGTTTGACTTTCATTATATTCTAAAAGCTTTGTTTGAATGTGTTTAACTTTCATTTGATTTCGAAAGATTTGTTTTAATGTGTTTGACTTTCATTTGATTCAAAAAGCTTATTTGAATGTGTTTAACTTTCTTTTGATTCAAAAAGCTTAATTTGAATTTGTTTTACTTTATTTCGATTAAAAAAGAATTGTTTGAATGTGTTTAACTTTCATTAGATTCAAAAAGCTTTGTTTGAATGTATTTGACTTTCATTTGATTCAAAAAGTTTTGTTTTAATGTGTTTGACTTTCATTTGATTCAAAAACTTTTGTTTGAATGTGTTTGACTTTTTTTGATTCAAAAAGTTTTGTTTGAACGTGATTGATTGTATTTAGATCCACTAAGATTTGTTTGAATGTGTTTGACTTTTATTTGATTCATAAAGCTTTGTTTGAACGTGTTAGATTTTCATTTGATTCAAAAAGCTTTGTTTGAATGTGTTTAACTTTCGTTTAATTCAAGAAGCTTTGTTTGAATATTTTTGAGTTTATTTCGATTCAAAAACAAATATTTGAATGTGTTTGACTCTCATTTGATTCAAAAAGCTTTGTTTGAATGTGTTTGACATTCATTAGATTCAAAAAGCTTTGTTTGAATGTATTTGACTTTCATTTGATTCAAAAAGCTTTGTTTGAATGTGTTTGACTTTCATTTGATTTAAAAACTTTTGTTTGAATGTGTTTGGCTTTCATTTGATTCAAAGAGCTTTGTTGAACGAGTTTGACATTCATTGGATTCTAAAATCTTTATTTGAATGTGTTTAACTTTCATTATATTCAAAAAGCTTGTTTGAATGTGTTTAACTTTCTTTTGATTCAAAAAGCTTAATTTGAATTTGTTTTACTTTATTTCAATTCAAAAAGAATTTTTTGAATGTGTTTAACTTTCTTTTGATTCAAAAAGCTTAATTTGAATTTATTTTACCTTATTTCGATTCAAAAATAATTCTTTGAATGTGTTTAACTTTCATTAGATTCAAAAAGCTTTGTTTGAATGTATTTGACTTTCATTTAATTCAAAAAGAATTGTTTGAATGTGTTTGACTTTCATTAGATTCAAAAAGCTTTGTTGGAATGTATTTGACTTTCATTTGATTTAAAAAGCTTTGTTTGAATGTGTTTGACTTTCATTTGATTTAAAAACTTTTATTTGAATGTGTTTGACTTTCTTTTTATTCAAAAAGTTTGTTTAAATTTGTTTGACTGTATTTCGATCCAAAAAGATTTGTTTGAATGTGTTTGACTTTCATTAGATTCATAATGCATTGTTTAAACGTGTTTGACTTTCTTTTGATTCAAAAAGCTTTGTTTAAATGTGTTTGACTTTCATTATATTCAAAAAGCTTGTTTGAATGTGTTTAACTTTCTTTTTATTCAAAAAGCTTAATTTCAATTTGTTTTACTTTATTTCGATTCAAAAAGAATTGTTTGAATGTGTTTAACTTTCATTAGATTCAAAAAGCTTTGTTTGAATGTATTTGACTTTCATTTGATTCAAAATGCTTTGTTTGAATGTGTTTGACTTTCATTTGATTCAATAACTTTTGTTTGAATGTGTTAGACTTTCTTTTTATTCAAAAAGTTTTGTTTGAACGTGTTTGACTGTATTTGGATCCACTAAGATTTGTTTGAATGTGTTTGAGTTTCATTTGATTCAAAAAGTTTTGTTTGAACGAGTTTTACATTCATTTGATTCAAAAAGCTATGTTTGAATGTGTTTGACTTTCATTTGATTTTTAAAGATTTGTTTTAATGTGTTTGACTTTTATTTGATTCAAAGAGCTTATTTGAATGTGTTTGAGACTCTTTTTATTCAAAAAGTTTTGTTTAAATATGTTTGACTGTATTTTTATCCTAAAATGTTTGTTTGAATGTGTTTGACTTTCATTAGATTCATAAAGAATTATTTGAACGTGTTTGACTTTCATTTGATTTAAAAAGCTTTGTTTGAATGTGTTTGAGACTTTCATTATTTTAAAAAGCTTTGTTTGAATGTGTTTAACTTTCATTTGATTTCGAAAGATTTGTTTTAATGTGTTTGACTTTCATTAGACTCAAAAAGCTTGTTTGAATGTGTTTAACTTTCTTTTGATTCAAAAAGCTTAATTTGAATTTGTTTTACTTTATTTCGATTCAAAAAGAATTGTTTGAATGTGTTTAACTTTCGTTAGATTCAAAAATATTTGTTTGAATGTGTTTGATGTTCATTTGATTCAAAAAGCTTTGTTTGAATGGGTTTGACATTCATTTGATTCAAAAAGCTTTATTTGAATGTGTTTGACTATCATTATATTCAAAAAGGTTTGTTGGAATGTGTTTAACTTTAATTTGATTTTGAAAGATTTGTTTTAATGTGTTTGACTTTCATTTGATTCAAAAAGCTTGTTTGAATGTGTTTTTTAGTTTCTTTTGATTCAACAAGCTTAATTTGAATTTGTTTTACTTTATTTCGATTCAAAAATAATTGTTTGAATGTGTTTAACTTTCATTTGATTCAAAAAGCTTTGTTTGAATGTATTTGACTTTCATTTGATTCAAAAAGCTTTGTTTGAACGTGTTTAACTTTCATTTGATTCAAAAAAGCTTTGTTTGAAAGTATTTGACTTTATTTTGAATCAAAAAGATTTATTTGAATGTGTTTGACTTTCATTTGATTCAAAAAGCTTTGTTTGAATGTGTTTGACTTTCATTTGATTAAAAAAGCTATGTTTGAATGAGTTTGACTTTTATATGATTTAAAAAAATTTGTTTTAATGTGTTTGATTTTAAAAAGCTTGTTTGAATGTGTTTAACTTTCTTTTTATTCAAAAAGGTTAATTTGAATTTGTTTTACTTTATTTCGATTCAAAAAGAATTGTTTGAATGTGTTTAACTTTCATTAGATTCAAAAAGCTTTGTTTGAATGTATTTGACTTTCATTTGATTCAAAATGCTTTGTTTGAATGTGTTTGACTTTCATTTGATTCAAAAACTTTTGTTTGAATGTGTTTGACTTTCTTTTGATTCAAAAAGTTTTGTTTGAACGTGTTTGACTGTATTTGGATCCACTAAGATTTGTTTGAATGTGTTTGAGTTTCATTTGATTCAAAAAGCTTTGTTTGAAAGAGTTTGACATTCATTTGATTCAAAAAGCTATGTTTGAATGTGTTTGACTTTCATTTGATTTTTAAAGATTTGTTTTAATGTGTTTGACTTTTATTTTATTCAAAAAGCTTATTTGAATGTGTTTGACTTTCATTTGATTTAAAAAGCTTTGCTTGAATGTGTTTGACTTTCATTATATTTAAAAAGCTTTGTTTGAATGTGTGTAACTTTCATTTGATTTCGAAAGATTTGTTTTAATGTGTTTGACTTTCATTTGATTCAAAAGCTTGTTTTAATGTGTTTAAATTTCTTTTGATTCAAAAAGCTTAATTTGAATTTGTTTTACTTTATTTCGATTCAAAAAGAATTGTTTGAATGTGTTTAACTTTCATCAGATTCAAAAAGCTTTGTTTGAATGTATTTGACTTTCATTTGATTCAAAAAAGTTTGTTTGAATGTGTTTGACTTTCATTAGATTCAAAAACTTTTTTTTGAATGTGTTTGACTTTCTTTTGTTTCAAAAAGTTTTGTTTGAACGTGTTTGACTGTATTTTGATCCACTAAGAGTTTTTTTTGGTAAATAAAGAATTTTATTACCAAAAGTAAAGAGTTACTACCCATAAAAGTAGCAACTACAAGAACTGAAAGTGCAGTACATGCCCTCTGGGCCAAAGAAGCAACAAAACCAAAGCCCGAAGGCAATACAAAGATAACTGTTTCGGGGTTTTCTGATGTCCTGCGGGAGAGTTACAATTCCGAGACTGGAACCGGACGCCTGTACCTGCAAAATAACGGAGACTCCTGAGAGCTCCGCCTCCAACGGTCAAGTTAGTACCTGATTAGGGAGTAATTAATACGGAAATTAAAGTAATAAGATCTCTCTAGGTGAGAGTGCTTAGTGTTGGTAATCTGCGTCGTTAGCGAGATTAGCCGGTTGTTGGTGTTCCGTAATATCTCTGTTCTTCTCTGCTTGATTCTTCAATTGTTCAATTACCTAACTAATGAGGATTAATTAAGTATTTATAGCCTTGAGAAGCGTGCCACTCTCTAGGTTTAAGGTAAACCTAGGGCTGATCGGGCCTCTAGACTGGATTGGGCCTTGATGGCCGGTTTTCCCATTTGGCATGGGTGGACACGTGGCGTGTCTAAATTGGTCCGTAGAGGACGTATCTGTGACTGACACGTGGCAGGCTCCTGTTGGCCTTCGTGAAGGACACGTGGCGGAACCTGGTTGGTCCACTTGTCAGACGGTGATTGGTGGATAAAAATCCCCTAATCATTTGCCCCTCACAGGTGGCACGTGACTGGTCACGTGTCGCCTGTGACAGGTGTCGCACGGTGACAGGCGACGGCCTGCTACAGGTGTCACCTTGCAAACGGCCGAGAGATTTTCCCGCCCAAATTTTGAATTTGGAAGCGACCCTTCGCCTTCTCACTTCGCCTATATAAGGAAGTGCTGACTTCGGTCATTTTTCACATTTGAGAACTTTGCGAGAACATTCGGAACCCTGAACTTGCTCTGACATTTCGGACCTTTTCTGCCTACCGCCTGTTCTGACAAGCCGACTGACTCGAACTTCCAGGACTTCATCAACCGTCACTCGTTCAGGTAACTCAGTTCTCTTACTCTTAATTTTCTTTTTATTTTTTGAAATGGCACCATGGAAGCACACGACACGACCTAAGTTAGTGATCAGCCGGTCACCGGGGACGGCTGAATCTAGGACTAGGAGTGCCGCCTGCCCTTTTCTGGACCCATCTTTGCCCTTTATACAAAGTCCGACTGTATCTGTGTCTATGCAGAACGTGATGGCCAGAACGAAACAGACTGCTATGATATCAAACTCAGACGGCTCTTCCCAAAGGGTGCTCCTTAGTGAAACATCTGACCAGGCGCCAGATGTAGAACGAGGCGACTGTCAAGCCGACAGTTCTGAGAGAGGGGCCAAGGTGTTCCCTTCCCATCTTACCGTTGACATGTCTAATTTTCCTCCTGCTCCTTCTAAGGGAGAGGAGGCGGGCCCCTCTAGGAGAGGGGAGGAGTCGTCCTCTTCGGACTCGTCAGAGGACGAGTCCGAGTCCAGCTCTTCTGGCCACAGTTCTCCAGGCTCAGAAGAAAAACATAGCCGCCTACAAGAGGCGAGACTTTCTCATGCAGTTGAGAAGGGGGACAATTGGGCGGAGCCGTCCGCCTCTTACAGAGAGGAAAACGCCCCCTACTACTGCAGGGTACCCCGGGGCCGGATTGCAACCATGCAAGACAACGTGGCAAGCTTTATTGCTAACCACAAAATGGGCCCGGAATTTTTACTGTTCGTGCCGGATCCAGAAGACACTGTCGTCTGGCCGGCTGGTACCAGCTATGGTGACGGCTGCTTTGGCTGCTATGTGGCGGCCATCAAAGCTGGACTGCGCTTCCCATTACATCCGGCTGTTCAGCGGATTTTAGATGGGTATGATCTGGGGTTATGGCAGTTAGCCCCCAACTCTTGGGTAAACGTACTCGGCTATGTGGCCGGGTGCGAAATGTACGGGGTGGAGCCAAGCTTTGAGGCTTTCGCCCACATGAACTATCTCAGCCGGACCCCTAAGTCGGGGGGTACCGGCTGGTACCAATTAACAAGCCATAGGGGTTACCTCATGACGAGAGGTAAGGCGAACAAATGGAAGGATTGGCGGAACACCTTCCTTATCATTGAGGGTTCAGACACGGAACTGAACAAACGTTTTAACAAGTGGAATAGGGATCCGCCTCTCCTCGCAGGCGGCCGCAGCATGCCGCCTGTTCCCCCAAAGGCCAAAAGAGAGATCCTAGACAAAGGACTCTTCAAAGTAGAGACTAGGGTGAACTCTACTTCAGGGGTACGAGAGCAAGTACCCCTAAACTGCGTCCCGAGCTTCAAGTGGCTCTATGACGAGTACTTTTTGGCCGCCTGTGGCCTCGGCAGTCGGTGCTCTAGAGGTAGCCGGCCTGACAAATACTCTGTTTTTTTTTTCACGCCTTGTTTACTTGGGATTTTTACTAACTTTGTTGTTTATTTCTTGCAGCTGACGCCATGAGTAAAATAACAGCATCCAAGACTGCGGCGGCCATGTTGCGGGCCTCGCTCATGAAGCAGTCGTATGCCGACTCCCCCAACAAGGAGGCACCCTTGGTAAGCTTCGAAAACTCTTCCTCTTTTAGTTGTCTTATGCATATACTAACTCTTTTTGTTTTCAGTCTGGCACTCCAAGGGCTTCTTCCTCGCAACAGCCGGACCCCAAGGCCCGGAGGACGACTGTTGCAAGCTCTCCTGGGTCTTCCAGGAAAACAGTGGCGGCTGAGAAGCAAGCAGCCGGCCACTTCTTCAAAAACCCAGGCGGGGCCGCCTAGATGTATGGACACTCACTTGTAAAAACTCACCCTTGCTTCCTTCTTGACCAGGTCTAACTTGTTTTTTCCTTTTACCTAATGCAGCCGGCCCCCAAGGGCTTGACTTGGTTGAGGTAGCCAAGTCAATGGTTAAAGTAGTTCCTCCATCTGACAGGGAGGCGGTCAGGGGTGCCGGCACCCTTGACCTTGATGGGATTTCAGGGGTCCTTGCTGAGGTATACTTAGCATATTTTTGAGCTTTTGAGTTCCAGGACGCCTGTTAACTTTTCTGTTTGGAAACTGACGCCTGTTTTTCTTTGTACTTAGGCCCTGCTCCGAGTCAACAGCCTTCGCAAGCCGATTGATCGGAAAAACAAAGAGGTAAAGGCCGCAAAGGCTATGGCCGCCTCCAGCTGTGATAAGGCAATGTTTCAAATTGCCCAAAATGAAGTACTGACCATTGATCTTCTTTATTATCAGGCGCAGGCTACCGCCGCTGTTCGGGCTCAGTTAGAGGCGGCCCAAAAGAAGGTTGACGAGCTGGAGGGGACCGTCACCAACCTTAAGGCCGAGCTGAAACCTCTTCGCCAAAAAATGCACTCTTACGAAGCCATGGAGAAATCTTTGGCCAACGTAAAAGAACGCCTGGTGAACCAAGAGAAGAGTCTTACCCAAGAGCTCTCGGATAAGGCCGGGCAAGAGAAACAAGAGCTCGTCCGGGAGATGGTGGAAGACTCCGCTCAAATCCAGCGCATGACCTGGGAACGACTGTTCCCCAGTGCCGACTTTGCCTCATGGGAAAGAACGTACCGCCAGTGTTCGGAAATATATAATCAACAGATCCTGGCGGCTGCTGAAGAAGAGGCGTTGGACGGTGCGTTGGAGGAGGAAGAGCCGGTCGTGGCGCTTGTGCCACTTGGGGGTAAGGCATCAAAAGAGGGTGCAGCTAAGGCTGAGTCCAGCAAGAAGAGTGCTAACCAGGCGGCAGCTGCTGATACTGAACTGCCCCCTTCTTAAGCTTTAAGTAGTATATTTTTTTTTTTCTCTCACGGCCTGCGTGCCGTTTGCTTTGTAATTACCCGGCCAAGGGGCCGGGGTTTTGAATATTCTGCTGGTCTTTAATGGCCGGCTCAGTTTTAATCAAATTTTTGATTTGGTTCAAATTTGTCTAAGTATTTTTAATTTGTTCACTAGACCGACTGTTGTGTATGGCCGAACGTTAAGACAGGTACAAATAGTAAGTATGCCGCTTATGCCCCTGGACGACTAGTTGTCTGTTTCCAGGATAGATGATCAGTCGGCCATTTATTCAATCGGTATTCGAACTCTTTATTCAATCGGTCTGACCAAGTAAATAGTATTACCTAGTTGCCAAGGAATTAAGTAGGAAAACAAGCGGCGGGTGCCGGTTGTTTCCCTTTATTGCCAATGTTGCCTTTTAACTCGTAATTTGTTAACCTAGCAAGAGTATTGGTTGAGAGCCCTTGTTTATAAAAAACAGGTGGACGACTCATACCTTTTAGGCTCCATACTAAGTTTGAGTGACTATTAAGTTAACATAGGAGTTACTTAGTCTTCGTCACATCAAGATTGAGTAGTAGAGGTACCAGGCGGCGTAGGCCGGCTAGACCCCTTGATTCGCCAATGTTGGTTGGCTATTAACTCAATAGGTTACTTAGTAGGAATAGGGGTTCGAGTGCCCTTGTTTGTTTAAAACAGGCAGACGACTCAAACTTTTTAGATTCCATACCAAATTTGAGGGAGTGACTATGAGTTAACGTAGGAGTTACTCAGTCGCCGTCACTTTTGTTTGAGAAGTAGAGGTACCAGACGGCGTAGGCCGGCTAGACCCCTTGATTCGCCAATGTTTGTTGGCTATTATCTCAATAGGTACCCCCTGCATCTATCCCAAGTAATACAGGCGGTTATCTGACTCAGATGTCAACTGCTACCACTGATTTGGTTAGTGATAGAGTTATCCTTGTCTCAAAAACGGCTACGTGGTTGTCCTTGGGGACAGTCGTATAGGTGCCGTGTAATTAGTTTATAGAACAATGTTCCACCCAAAAGGGAGCTGCTCTCTGCGACGAATTTCATTCGGAGGGATGCCGTCGGACGCCTGCTATGATGTTGGGACAGGTCGAATTAGTTTTGTTGATTTGATCAGGTGGCTTGGCGCCTGGTCTGATCATTCGGCCGGTGGCCTTGGTAAGTTCTTGGTGAACGTAGGTGCTAAGTAAAAGAAGGGTTGCCGCCTGTTAGGCACAGGATCGGCAAGGCCCTAATCTTTTTAGCTAAGTATTGTGAGTAAAATACTCAATGGAGAGTAGCCGACTGTAAAGGTACAGACGGCATGCCCCTCTGAAGTTAGAGTATGAAAAACTCAATGGAGAGTAGCCGACTATAAAGGTACAGACGGCATGCCCCTCTGAAGATAGAGTATGAAAAACTCAATGGAGAGTAGCCGACTGTAAAGGTACAGACGGCATGCCCCTCTGAAGATAGAGTATGAAAAACTCAATGGAGAGTAGCCGACTGTAAAGGTACAGACGGCATGCCCCTCTGAAGATAGAGTGAAACTCCATGGAGAGTAGCCGACTGTAAAGGTACAGACGGCATGCCCCTCGTAATACAATTAAATAGTAAGTGCAAACTTTATTAAGTAGCTCTTTACTTTACATCTCTCAGAAGAAATATTTTTTAAGGTTATCTACATTCCAAGTTCGAGGCAACGGTTGTCCGTCTGGTGTTTCCAGACGGTAGGTACCGTCCCTGACTTCCTCATAGATTCGGTAGGGTCCTTCCCAGTTGGGAGTTAGTTTGCCAGACTCATTAGCCCTACCAACTGCTTCCATTTTTCTAAGTACAAAGTCCCCTACTTTGAGTGGACGCCTGTGTACTTTTTTGTTGTATGATCTAGTCATTCTCAGGCGATAGATCTCATGGCGCAAGACAACATTGCCCCTCTTTTCAGGAAGTGAGTCTAATGCCAGGCGCATGGCTTCCCAGTTTGCCTCTTCGTCATATAGCATTACTCGAAGAGTCGGCTCGTAGTGTTCTATTGGAAGAACAGCTTCTGCACCATAAGTTAGGAGGAATGGAGTTTCTCCAGTCGCCCCTTTTTCAGTCGTCCTAATGGCCCAGAGAACATGTGGTAGTTCATCCGCCCATAGGCCGCCTGCTCGTTCAATCTTTTTCTTGAGACCGTCTGAGATGATTTTATTAAAGGCTTCTACCTGGCCGTTTGCTTGTGGACGACCGACAGATGCAAAGCAGTGTGCTATTCCTTGGTCTCCCAACCAGCTTTTGAGAACAGGCGTCTCAAATTGGGGACCATTATCAAAAACCATAGACATGGGAACCCCGAACCGAGTGATGACGTTTTTCCAAATGAATGAAATTACATCTTTCGTCTTGATTCCCTTTACAGCCTCCGCCTCTACCCATTTAGTGAAGTAGTCAACGGCAACAAGTATATACCTTCTGCCGCCTGTAGCAGGCGTATATGGACCCAGAATGTCCATGCCCCACTTAGCAAACGGTAGTGGGCTGTGAATGGTAGTGAGGTCAGTAGCCGGACGGTGAATTAATTTGCCAAACCTTTGGCACTTGTCACATTTTTTCACCATCTCCATTGCATCTGCTTCCAAAGTAGGCCAAAAGTAGCCCTGGCGCCTTGCCCTTTGAGCAAGCATCCTACCACCTATATGGGAAGCACAGAAACCAGAGTGAAGATCATCTAGTATCTCTCGTCCCTTTTCAGGAGTAACACACTTTAAGAAGGGTTGAAGGTACCCCCTCTTGTGAAGTTCTCCCTGTATCATTTCAAAACAGGAGGCTCGTTTTTTCAGTGATGCCGCCTGTTGAGGATCATCCGGCAGTGTACCATTTGTCAGATATGCCCTGATTGAATCCATCCAGGTTGAGCTTCTGTCTAGGATTCCAATAGGGTTTTCCTCGATGCTTCTCTTCTCCATCACTTCCCAAAAAACAGTTCGAGGAGTATCGGAGGAGGCGGATGATGCTAATTTTGACAGTGCATCTGCCTGGTTGTTTTCTGATCTCGGCACTTGGATTAGATGGAAATCCTCAAGGGAGCCGACTGCTTGTCGAACCGCCTGTAAATACTTGATCATGGCCGGATGGGTTGCTTCGTATTCGCCATTGTACTGACTCACTATCAATTGTGAATCAGAACAGGCGTCTATTTTTCTTGCCCCTGCCGCCTTACACATGCGGATCCCGGCTAGTAAAGCTTCATATTCTGCCTCATTGTTTGAAGCCTGAAAACTGAAGCGTAGGGCATACTCGAACCTGTCGCCCTCTGGAGATTAACACACGACGCCTGCTCCACAACCATTTGAAGTAGAGCTTCCGTCCACATATACCTTCCAGACTTGGTCTGGAACTTGAGAGTCAGGAGGACGAGTCATCTCTACAATAAAGTTAGCAAAGGCTTGCCCCTTCACTGCTTTTCTAGGCTCGAAAGTAATTTCGAGGCTCTGTATTTCTATGGCCCATTTGATCATTCGTCCTGACGACTCCATGATGGTAAGGGGCCGCTTGATTGGTTGGTCGGTATACACGACGACTGCATGTGCCAAAAAGTAGGGCTTCAATTTTTTAACAGCCATGAAGAGTGCAAGACCAAATTTCTCCACTAGGGGATACCTCAACTCGGCATTTTTCAGTACGTGACTGACAAAGTAGACCGGGAGCTGACAGCCGTCCCTTTCAGCAAGAAGCACAGCGCTTAACGCATGATCAGAGACGGCCAGGTACATGTAGAGATCTTCTTTGGGCAAAGGGCTGACCAGCCTCGGCAAGGAATGCAAGTGAACCTTTAATTTCTGGAAGGCGGCCTCAGCATCCGGCCCCCATTCGAACCTTGCCTTTTTCTTAATTGCCTGGAAAAAGTATAGGCATTTGTCGCCTGATCGGCTTAGGAATCTCCCCAAGGCCGCCAGACAACCTGTTAACTTCTGAACCTCTCGGACGGTACGAGGCGACTGCATGTCAATGACCGCCTGTACCTTCTCAGGGTTCGCCTCTATTCCTCTCTGGTTGATAAGGAATCCGAGAAATTTCCCAGACTCAACTCCAAACACACATTTCTTGGGATTGAGCATGACATGGTGCCGCCTGAGTGTGGCGAAAGTTTCTCGGAGGTCCGTCAGATGATCTTTCTGAAGTTTAGTCTTGACAATCATATCATCAATATATGCCTCGACGTTTCTCCCAATCTGATCAAAGAACACTGTGTTTATCATTCGTTGAAAGGTAGCCGGGGCATTCTTAAGACCAAACGGCATGACCGTGTAACAGTACAATCCCTGATCAGTGACGAAGGCCGTCTTCTCCTGATCTTTCTTCCATAAAGGAATTTGATGGAAACCAGAATAAGCGTCCATAAAACTCATCAAGGCATGGCCGGCTGTTGAGTCGACCAGGTTATCAATTTTAGGCAGAGGGTAACTGTCTTTGGGGCACGCCTTGTTCAAGTCTGTGTAGTCTACACACATTCGCCAGGTGCCATTCGGCTTTTTAACAAGCACCACATTTGCAACCCAATCTGGGAAGTAACATTGCCGAATGAACCCTGCATCAAGTAATTTTTTGACTTCGGCGGCTGCCGCCTGACCTCTTTCTTCACCATGGTTCCGCTTCTTTTGCCGTACCGGCTTCTTTTTCGGATCCACAGCGAGTTTATGTACTGCCAGATCAGGACTAATGCCTGGCATTTCATGGACTTCAAATGCAAAGATGTCCTTGTATTCTTTCAAAAGATTGTGAAAGTCGTCACCAAGGTTTCTCAGAGCAGTCGTCCCAACTTTGACTGTTCGGTCAGGACGTGAGTCGTCTAATATCAGGTCCGCATGCTCACCAGCCGGCTGAGGGCGGAACTCATCCGGCCGCTCCTCTGCCAATGATTGCTATTTTCTTGCTTTTCTTGCGGACTCTGTCTGAGATGCCTTTCTCTTTTTGTCGCCTGTTCCTTGAACAGGCGCACTCTCCTTGACATTGTCAAGGTCTGTTTTTTCTCCACTTGACCCAGTGGCCATAACAGTGGGCTTGACATCCGAGAGATAGCACTCTTGGGCCATCCTCTGATCTCCCCTTAGGGAGCCGACTGTTCCATTATCCCTTTCAAACTTAAGCAGCATAAGTGACGGGATTATAACAGCCTTGGAATTATTCAGGGTTGGTCGACCCAGAATCATGTTGTAGGCCGAGAGTTCCTCTACTACTAGGAACCGGACTACCATGTGTCGTCCTTCCCCTTTTTCGCCCAGGCGAATGGGTAGATCTACTCGTCCCAGTGGGTGGACTCCTCCTCCTCCAAACCCTATTAAAGGGTGGGAGGCCGGATGTATGCAGTCCGTCTGATATTTCAGTTTTGACAGACATTTGCTGCTGATGAGATCTGAGGAGCTCCCTGTATCTATGAGGATTCGGCCAACTCTCTGGTTGGCCACTTTACATTCAATAACGAGAGGGTCGTCATGCGGCCCCCTTATTCCTCCTAGATCCTCTTCAGTGATGACAATCTCAGGAAATGTATATTTGGACGGCCGTTCTTGGTGAACGGAATTTACATCTAACCGCCTTATATTATCTTTGTTGCCCCTAATAGTGGGGCCGCCTCCTGAGAAGCCGCCTGCAATGGTGTAGACGACTGCATCATCTGTATCGGAACTGTCGGCCTGTTGATTCTTTTTGGCCGACTGCTTTTTTGAGGAAGTGTTCCCCGTAGATTTCTTGACATAAGTGTCAAGATCACCTTGATCAGCCAAGCGGTCTAGGTACCGCATGAGGCTAATGCAGTCATTGGTGTGATGACCAACGTCATCATGATAAGCACAGATTTTGTCTTGGTTCCGGTTGCTCGCAGAACCCTTCATGGGGAGCGGCTTCTCAATTGAGAACCGTCCCTTTATTTCTTTTAGGATAAACTGGTTATCCTTGTTAAACACATACTTTGGGGAGTATGGCTTGAATTCTTTTTTCTTTTTCTGGGCCGGCTGTTTAGAAGAGTCAGCCGCCCAAACCTCTTTTCTTTTCTCATCTTTGTTGGACGACTGTTTCTGTCGTCCCTCTCTTTTGTCGAACCTTTTCCCGTCCGACTGTTTTATTGTACACAGATCAGTCGCCTGTATATAGGCTTCTGCTTCAATCAAGGCCTCTTGAAGAGTCGCCACCCTTTTTCGAACTAAATCAAATTTGAAGGTAGACCCGTCTTTGAGACCTCTAAAAAAGTCAGTATAAGCTACCTCATCCGGTAACCCTTGAATCTGTATTCTCATCAGGTTGAACCGCCTGATGTAAGAACGAAGCCCCTCCTTCTCGCCCTGCTGAATTGTTCCCAAATCAAGGGTCGTTTTCTTCGCAGGGATGTTCATAGCGAAGTTGGAGGCAAATAAGTAAGCAAGCGTCCTGAAACTGTTTACACAACCAGTCGGCAGGTTGCCGAACCATTGCTGTGCAATTCCCTTGAGAGTCGCTGGGAAACACTTGCACCAAGTGGGATCATCCAACCCTTGAAGGTACATCAGGTTGGTGAATGCCATCAGATGGTCTTCTGGGTTAGTAGTGCCGTCATAGGCGCCTACTAGAACATTTTTTACTTTGGCCGGCTGAGCGGCTTCAGTAATTTCCTTGGAGAAGGCCGACGGCTGTTCACCAAGTCTAAGCAGCTGTAGCTGCCAGTCCATAGGTTGGACGTTTTTTGCTGCAGGTCCACCAAATGGAGGTGGCTGCATAAAATACTGTTGTTGCGGCACAAATGGTAAGTTTGGTACCGCCTGGGCACTATGAAAGCCGGACTGACGGGAGGTGCCGCCTGACTGACTCTCATGGTACGACTGAGTATGCCTCATCGAGGCATTTCGCAAACTCTCTTGAAAATTTGAAGTAGAAGCCGACTCTGATAATCGGTCATTCTTCTTCTGCTCTAGCAGGAGCCGAGCATCTGTGAACGTTTGCTTTGACCCGTCCGCCTGAATATGACGAACCGGTTTCCTATTTCCCGTAGGATAACGGAGTTTTGTGAAATCAAGAGCAGGTGGCTCCCGCTTCTTGGATTTAGGATGGGGAGTCGCCTCTCGCCCTTGAACTGGCTTCCTCTTCAGTGAAGTGGAAGGTTTCTTGGCCGACTGCTCTTTGACTGAAGCAGGCGGTTTTTTGTTGATCAACTCTTGAATCTCTCCCTTGAAGTCCCTCATGAAGGTCATGAGTTCGTTCCTTGTGATGGGAGCAGACCCATCAGTCGGCTGTTGCCGAGCAAGCGGTGCGCCTGCTGGCTCGCTTCCTGTTTGAAGATGCTCCCGTTCCCTCCTTTCGGTATGACGGGTACGTCGGGCCCTTAGGGTCTCGTCTGGAGCTGTATGAGTTTCAACTTCAAATTCACTTTCGGTATCATGGTCCGACTGAACTTGAGGATCGTCTAGGGGACGCCTCTCTTCTGGAGTCGGTACAGACTTGGATGCCATCTCTGAAGTACTCTCCCCACAGACGGCGCCAAATGTTTCGGGGTTTTCTGATGTCCTGCGGGAGAGTTACAATTCCGAGACTGGAACCGGACGCCTGTACCTGCAAAATAACGGGGACTCCTGAGAGCTCCGCCTCCAACGGTCAAGTTAGTACCTGATTAGGGAGTAATTAATACGGAAATTAAAGTAATAAGATCTCTCTAGGTGAGAGTGCTTAGTGTTGGTAATCTGCGTCGTTAGCGAGATTAGCCGGTTGTTGGTGTTCCGTAATATCTCTGTTCTTCTCTGCTTGATTCTTCAATTGTTCAATTACCTAACTAATGAGGATTAATTAAGTATTTATAGCCTTGAGAAGCGTTCCACTCTCTAGGTTTAAGGTAAACCTAGGGCTGATCGGGCCTCTAGACTGGATTGGGCCTTGATGGCCGGTTTTCCCATTTGGCATGGGTGGACACGTGGCGTGTCTAAATTGGTCCGTAGAGGACGTATCTGTGACTGACACGTGGCAGGCTCCTGTTGGCCTTCGTGAAGGACACGTGGCGGAACCTGGTTGGTCCACTTGTCAGACGGTGATTGGTGGATAAAAATCCCCTAATCAATAACAACTACGGATTCTCTAACTCCCAAAGGGAGAGGAAACCAAAGCTACAACCAAAAGTGGGTAAAAAAACCCATACATCCAAAAATAACAAATAAGGTGAGTATAATAAAGCACCAGCTTAGCTTGAAAGCATACACCATCCGCCAGCATCATCATAAAAACAGCTTGATAACAACACCATAGTCAGCTTGCCAGGACAGAACAACAGCATGCATGCAGTACAAACCAGGATAAAAGATCGCAGCCATGAATCATCATCCAGCAGCACAAACATAAGGAGGCTCAAGCAAGACAGAAAATAAGATGCCAAAACAAAGGTAGATCAACATCTATCACAATGGAAGAGGGAAAAGAAGGAGTCGTGGGAGAAACAACAAACAAGGTAGCAATAGGAATACCACCCACCATACAATCCAGGCCATCAACTAGCACCTCATGCTAGAAGACAACACTAAAAATAAGGCCTCAACCTACTACCCACCAAGCAAGCTAGAATAACCAAGACTCACCCATAACAACCAACTTCCACCATGCCAAGATAACAATAGATAATGCACTACCACCAGCATCACCATAAAAAAGAAGCTTGATAACAACCCCATAGTCAGCCTGCCAGAACAGAACAACAGAATACATGCAGTACAAACCAGAACAAAAGATCGTAGCTATGAGCCATCAGCCAGCAGCACAAACACAAGGAAGCTCAAGAACACATAATAGCATAAGATGCCTGGACAGAGATAGATCACCAACCACCACAACAGAAGAGGCAAAAGAAGGAGCCCGGGCAAAAGCAAGACCCAAGGTAGAAAGAAGGATACCACCCACCATACAATCCAAGCCATCAACTAGCACCTCATGCAAGGAGACAGCACTAAAAACGGGGCCTTATCCCACTACATACCAAGGCAAGCTAGAATGACCAAGACTCACCAAGACAGCCAACCTCCACCAAATAAAACAAAGAAAAACACCCTCAACCAGCATCACCATAAAATCCACTAAGATTTGTTTGAATGTGTTTGACTTTTATTTGATTCATAAAGCTTTGTTTGAACGTGTTTGACTTTAATTTGATTTAAAAAGCTCTGCTTGAATGTGTTTAACTTTCTTTTGATTCAAGAAGCTTTGTTTGAATGTGTTTGAGTTTATTTCGATTCAAAAACATATATTTGAATATGTTTGACTCTCATTTGATTCAAAAAGCTTTGTTTGAATGTGTTTGACATTCATTAGATTCAAAAGGCGTTGTTTGAATGTATTTGACATTCATTTGATTCAAAAATCTTTGTTTGAATGTGTTTAACTTTCATTTGATTCAAAAACTTTTGTTTGAATGTGTTTGACTTTTTTTATTTATTCAAAAAGTTTTGTTTGAATGTGTTTGACTGTATTTCGATCCAAAAAGATTTATTTGAACGTGTTTGACTTTCATTTGATTCAAAAAGCTTTGTTTGAACGTGTTTGACTTTATTTCGAATCAAAAAGATTTATTTGAATGTGTTTGACTTTCATTTGAATCAAAAAGCTTTGTTTGAATGTGTTTGAATTTCATTTGATTAAAAAAGCTATGTTTGAATGAGTTTCACTTTTATATGATTTAAAAATATTTGTTTGAATGTGTTTGATTTTCATTTGTTTCAAAAAGCTTTGTTTGAATGTGTTTGACATTCTTTTGATTAAAAAAACTTTTGTTTTAATGAGTTTGACTTTCTTTTTGTTTAAAAAGCTTTGTTTGAATTTCATTTGATTAAAAAAGCTATGTTTGAATGAGTTTGACTTTTATATGATTTAAAAATATTTGTTTGAATGTGTTTGATTTTCATTTGTTTCAAAAAGCTTTGTTTGAATGTGTTTGACATTCTTTTGATTAAAAAAACTTTTGTCTGAATGTGTTTGACTTTCTTTTTGTTTAAAAATCTTTGTTTGAATGTGTTTGAATTTCATTTGATTAAAAATGCTATGTTTGAATGAGTTTGACTTTTATATGATTTAAAAATATTTGTTTGAATGTGTTTCATTTTCATTTGTTTCAAAAATCTTTGTTTGAATATGTTTGACTATCATTATATTAAAAAAACTTTTGTTTGAATATGTTTGACTTTCTTTTTGTTTAAAAATCTTTGTTTGAATGTGTTTGACTTTCATTTGATTAAAAAAGCTATGTTTGAATGAGTTTGACTTTCATATGATTTAAAAATCTTTGTTTGAATGTGTTTGAATTTCATTTGATTAAAAATGCTATGTTTGAATGAGTTTGACTTTTATATGATTTAAAAATATTTGTTTGAATGTGTTTCATTTTCATTTGTTTCAAAAAGCTTTGTTTGAATGTGTTTGACTATCATTATATTAAAAAAAACTTTTGTTTGAATGTGTTTGACTTTCTTTTTGTTTAAAAATCTTTGTTTGAATGTGTTTGACTTTCATTTGATTAAAAAAGCTATGTTTGAATGAGTTTGACTTTCATATGATTTAAAAATATTTGTTTGAATGTGTTTGATTTTCATTTGATTCAAAAAGCTTTGTTTGAATGTGTTTGACATTCATTTGATTCAAAAAGCTTTTTTTGAATGTGTTTGACTATCATTATATTCAAAAAGGTTTGTTGGAATGTGTTTAACTTTAATTTGATTTTGAAAGATATTTTTTAATGTGTTTGACTTTCATTTGATTCAAAAAGCTTGTTTGAATGTGTTTTAAGTTTCTTTTGGATCAAAAAGCTTAATTGAATTTGTTTTACTTTATTTCGATTCAAAAAGAATTGTTTGAATGTGTTTAACTTTCATTTGATTCAAAAAGCTTTATTTGAATGTATTTGACTTTCATTTGATTCAAAAAGCTTTGTTTGAACGTGTTTGACTTTCATTTGATTCAAAAAGCTTTGTTTGAATGTGTTTGACTTTCATTTTATTCAAAAAGCTATGAGTGAATGTGTTTGACTTTCTTGTGATTTATAAAGTTTTGTTTGAATGTGTTTGGCTATATTTCGATCCAAAAAGATTTATTAAACGTGTTTGACTTTCATTTGATTCAAAAAGCTTTGTTTGAACGTATTTGACTTTATTTCGAATCAAAAAGATTTATTTGAATGTATTTGACTTTAATTTGGTTCAAAAAGCTTTGTTTGAATGTGTTTGACTTTCATTTGATTAAAAAACATATGTTTGAATGAGTTTGACTTTTATATGATTTAAAAAAATTTGTTTTAATGTGTTTGATTTTCATTTGTTTCAAAAAGCTTTGTTTGAATGTGTTTGACATTCTTTTGATTAAAAAAACTTTTGTTTTAATGTGTTTGACTTTCTTTTTGTTTAAAAAGCTATGTTTGAATGTGTTTGAAGTTCATTTGATTAAAAAAGCTATGTTTGAATGGGTTTGACTTTTATATGATTTAAAAATATTTGTTTGAATGTGTTTCATTTTCATTTGTTTCAAAAAGCTTTGTTTGAATGTGTTTGAGTATCGTTATATTAAAAAAACTTTTGTTTGAATGTGTTTGACTTTCTTTTTGTTTAAAAATCTTTGTTTGAATGTGTTTGACTTTCATTTGATTAAAAAAGCTATGTTTGAATGAGTTTGACTTTCATATGATTTAAAAATATTTGTTTGAATGTGTTTGATTTTCACTTGATTCAAAAAGCTTTGTTTGAATGTGTTTGACATTCATTTGATTCAAAAAGCTTTTTTTGAATGTGTTTGACTATCATTATATTCAAAAAGGTTTGTCGGAAAGTGTTTAACTTTAATTTGATTTTGAAAGATTTGTTTTAATGTGTTTGACTTTCATTTGATTCAAAAAGCTTGTTTGAATGTGTTTTTAGTTTCTTTTGGATCAAAAAGCTTAATTTGAATTTGTTTTACTTTATTTCGATTCAAAAAGAATTGTTTGAATGTGTTTAACTTTCATTTGATTCAAAAAGCTTTGTTTGAATGTATTTGACTTTCATTTGATTCAAAAAGCTTTGTTTGAACGTGTTTGACTTTCATTTGATTCAAAAAGCTTTGTTTGAATGTGTTTGACTTTCATTTGATTAAAAAAGCTATGTTTGAATGAGTTTGACTTTTATATGATTTAAAAATATTTGTTTGAATGTGTTTGATTTTCATTTGTTTCAAAAAGTTTGTTTGAATGTGTTTGACATTCTTTTGATTAAAAAAACTTTTGTTTTAATGTGTTTGACTTTCTTATTGTTTAAAAAGCTTTGTTTGAATGTGTTTGAATTTCATTTGATTAAAAAAGCTATGTTTGAATGAGTTTGACTTTTATATGATTTAAAAATATTTGTTTGAATGTGTTTGATTTTCATTTGTTTCAAAAAGCTTTGTTTGAATGTGTTTGACATTCTTTTGATTAAAAAAACTTTTGTCTGAATGTGTTTGACTTTCTTTTTGTTTAAAAATCTTTGTTAGAATGTGTTTGAATTTCATTTGATTAAAAATGCTATGTTTGAATGAGTTTGACTTTTATATGATTTAAAAATATTTGTTTGAATGTATTTCATTTTCATTTGTTTCAAAAAGCTTTGTTTTAATGTGTTTGACTATCATTATATTAAAAAAACTTTTATTTGAATGTGTTTGACTTTCTTTTTGTTTAAAAATCTTTGTTTGAATGTGTTTGACTTTCATTTGATTAAAAAAGCTATGTTTGAATGAGTTTGACTTTCATATGATTTAAAAATATTTGTTTGAATGTGTTTGATTTTCATTTGATTCAAAAAGCTTTGTTTGAATGTGTTTGACATTCATTTGATTCAAAAAGCTTTTTTTTAATGTGTTTGACTATCATTATATTCAAAAAGGTTTGTTGGAATGTGTTTAACTTTAATTTGATTTTGAAAGATTTGTTTTAATGTGTTTGACTTTCATTTGATTCAAAAAGCTTGTTTGAATGTGTTTTTAGTTTCTTTTGGATCAAAAAGCTTAATTTGAATTTGTTTTACTTTATTTCGATTCAAAAAGAATTGTTTGAATGTGTTTAACTTTCATTTGATTCAAAAAGCTTTATTTGAATGTATTTGACTTTCATTTGATTCAAAAAGCTTTGTTTGAACGTGTTTGACTTTCATTTGATTCAAAAAGCTTTGTTTGAATGTGTTTGACTTTCATTTTATTCAAAAAGCTATGAGTGAATGTGTTTGACTTTCTTGTGATTTATAAAGTTTTGTTTGAATGTGTTTGACTATATTTCGATCCAAAAAGATTTATTGAACGTGTTTGACTTTCATTTGATTCAAAAAGCTTTGTTTGAACGTATTTGACTTTATTTTGAATCAAAAAGATTTATTTGAATGAGTTTGACTTTAATTTGATTCAAAAAGCTTTGTTTGAATGTGTTTGACTTTCATTTGGTTAAAAAACATATGTTTGAATGAGTTTGACTTTTATATGATTTAAAAAAATTTGTTTTAATGTGTTTAATTTTCATTTGTTTCAAAAAGCTTTGTTTGAATGTGTTTGACATTCTTTTGATTAAAAAAAACTTTTGTTTTAATGTGTTTGACTTTCTTTTTGTTTAAGAAGCTTTGTTTGAATGTGTTTTAATTTCATTTGATTAAAAAAGCTATGTTTGAATGAGTTTGACTATTATATGATTCAAAAAGCTTTGTTTGAATGTGTTTGACTATCATTATATTCAAAAAGGTTTGTTGGAATGTGTTTAACTTTAATTTGATTTTGAAAGATTTGTTTTAATGTGTTTGACTTTCATTTGATTCAAAAAGCTTGTTTGAATGTGTTTTTAGTTTCTTTTGGATCAAAAAGCTTAATTTGAATTTGTTTTACTTTATTTCGATTCAAAAAGAATTGTTTGAATGTGTTTAACTTTCATTTGATTCAAAAAGCTTTATTTGAATGTATTTGACTTTCATTTGATTCAAAAAGCTTTGTTTGAACGTGTTTGACTTTCATTTGATTCAAAAAGCTTTGTTTGAATGTGTTTGACTTTCATTTTATTCAAAAAGCTATGAGTGAATGTGTTTGACTTTCTTGTGATTTATAAAGTTTTGTTTGAATGTGTTTGACTATATTTCGATCCAAAAAGATTTATTGAACGTGTTTGACTTTCATTTGATTCAAAAAGCTTTGTTTGAACGTATTTGACTTTATTTCGAATCAAAAAGATTTATTTGAATGAGTTTGACTTTAATTTGATTCAAAAAGCTTTGTTTGAATGTGTTTGACTTTCATTTGATTAAAAAACATATGTTTGAATGAGTTTGACTTTTATATGATTTAAAAAAATTTGTTTTAATGTGTTTAATTTTCATTTGTTTCAAAAAGCTTTGTTTGAATGTGTTTGACATTCTTTTGATTAAAAAAACTTTTGTTTTAATGTGTTTGACTTTCTTTTTGTTTAAGAAGCTTTGTTTGAATGTGTTTTAATTTCATTTGATTAAAAAAGCTATGTTTGAATGAGTTGACTATTATATGATTCAAAAAGCTTTGTTTGAATGTGTTTGACATTCATTTGATTCAAAAAGCTTTATTTGAATGTGTTTGACTTTCATTTTATTCAAAAAGCTATGAGTGAATGTGTTTGACTTTCTTTTGATTCATAAAGGTTTGTTTGAATGTGTTAGACTGTATTTTGATCCAAAAATATTTATTGAACGTGTTTGACTTTCATTTAATTCAAAAAGTTTTGTTTGAACGTATTTGACTTTATTTCGAATCAAAAAGATTTATTTGAATGTGTTTGTCTTTCATTTGATTCAAAAAGCTTTGTTTGAATGTGTTTTACTTTCATTTGATTAAAAAAGCTATGTTTGAATGAGTTTGACTTTTATATGATTTAAAAAAATTTGTTTTAATGTGTTTGATTTTCATTTGTTTCAAAAAGCTTTGTTTGAATGTGTTTGACATTCTTTCGATTAAAAAAACTTTTGTTTTAATGTGTTTGACTTTCTTTTTGTTTAAAAAGCTTTGTTTGAATGTGTTTGACTTTCATTTGATTCAAAAAGCTTGTTTGAATGTGTTTTTTAGTTTCTTTTGATTCAACAAGCTTAATTTGAATTTGTTTTACTTTATTTCGATTCAAAAATAATTGTTTGAATGTGTTTAACTTTCATTTGATTCAAAAAGCTTTGTTTGAATGTATTTGACTTTCATTTGAATCAAAAAGCTTTGTTTGAACGTGTTTGACTTTCATTTGATTCAAAAAGCTTTGTTTGAATGTGTTTGACTTTCATTTTATTAAAAAAGCTATGAGTGAATGTGTTTGACTTTCTTTTGATTCATAAAGCTTTGTTTGAATGTGTTTGACTGTATTTCGAATCAAAAATATTTATTTGAATGTGTTTGACTTTCATTTGATTCAAAAAGCTTTGTTTTAATGTGTTTGACTTTCATTTGATTCAAAAAGCTTGTTTGAATGTGTTTTTTAGTTTCTTTTGATTCAACAAGCTTAAGTTGAATTTGTTTTACTTTATTTCGATTCAAAAATAATTGTTTGAATGTGTTTAACTTTCATTATATTCAAAAAGCTTTGTTTGAATGTATTTGACATTCATTTGATTCAAAAAGCTTTGTTTGAACGTGTTTGACTTTCATTTGATTCAAAAAGCTTTAATTGAACGTGTTTGACTTTAATTTTATTCAAAAAGCTGTGAGTGAATGTGTTTGACTTTCTTTTGATTCATAAAGGTTTGTTTGAATGTGTTTGACTGTATTTCGATCCAAAAAGATTTATTGAACGTGTTTGACTTTCATTTAATTCAAAAAGCTTTGTTTGAACATATTTGACTTTATTTCGAATCAAAAACATTTATTTGAATGTGTTTGACTTTCATTTGATTCAAAAATCTTTGATTGAATGTGTTTGAATTTCATTTGATTAAAAAAGCTATGTTTGAATGAGTTTGACTTTTATATGATTTAAAAAAATTTGTTTTAATGTGTTTGATTTTCATTTGTTTCAAAAAGCTTTGTTTGAATGTGTTTGACATTCTTTTGATTAAAAAAACTTTTATTTTAATGTGTTTGACTTTCTTTTTGTTTAAAAAGCTTTGTTTGAATGTGTTTGAATTTCATTTGATTAAAAAAGCTATGTTTGAATGAGTTTGACTTTTATATGATTTAAAAATATTTGTTTGAATGTGTTTGATTTTCATTTGATTCAAAAAGCTTTGTTTGAATGTGTTTGACATTCATTTGATTCAAAAAGCTTTTTTTGAATGTGTTTGACTATCATTATATTCAAAAAGGTTTGTCGGAATGTGTTTAACTTTAATTTGATTTTGAAAGATTTGTTTTAATGTGTTTGACTTTCATTTGATTCAAAAAGCTTGTTTGAATGTGTTTTTAGTTTCTTTTGGATCAAAAAGCTTAATTTGAATTTGTTTTACTTTATTTCGATTCAAAAAGAATTGTTTGAATGTGTTTAACTTTCATTTGATTCAAAAAGCATTGTTTGAATGTATTTGACTTTCATTTGATTTAAAAAGCTTTGTTTGAACGTGTTTGACTTTCATTTGATTCAAAAAGCTTTGTTTGAATGTGTTTGACTTTCATTTGATTAAAAAAGCTATGTTTGAATGAGTTTGACTTTTATATGATTTAAAAATATTTGTTTGAATGTGTTTGATTTTCATTTGTTTCAAAAAGCTTTGTTTGAATGTGTTTGACATTCTTTTGATTAAAAAAACTTTTGTTTTAATGTGTTTGACTTTCTTTTTGTTTAAAAAGCTTTGTTTGAATGTGTTTGAATTTCATTTGATTAAAAAAGCTATGTTTGAATGAGTTTGACTTTTATATGATTTAAAAATATTTGTTTGAATGTGTTTGATTTTCATTTGTTTCAAAAAGCTTTGTTTGAATGTGTTTGACATTCATTTGATTCAAAAAGCTTTTTTTGAATGTGTTTGACTATCATTATATTCAAAAAGGTTTGTTGGAATGTGTTTAACTTTAATTTGATTTTGAAAGATTTGTTTTAATGTGTTTGACTTTCATTTGATTCAAAAAGCTTGTTTGAATGTGTTTTTAGTTTCTTTTGGATCAAAAAGCTTAATTTGAATTTGTTTTACTTTATTTCGATTCAAAAATAATTGTTTGAATGT
This sequence comes from Chenopodium quinoa, assembly GCF_001683475.1. Lineage (NCBI taxonomy): Eukaryota > Viridiplantae > Streptophyta > Magnoliopsida > Caryophyllales > Amaranthaceae > Chenopodium > Chenopodium quinoa. Next base: position 25,527 of record NW_018743437.1, on the reverse strand, counting down.
GTTTAACTTTCATTTGATTCAAAAAGCTTTATTTGAATGTATTTAACTTTCATTTGATTCAAAAAGCTTTGTTTGAACGTGTTTGACTTTCATTTGATTCAAAAAGCTTTGTTTGAATGTGTTTGACTTTCATTTTATTCAAAAAGCTATGAGTGAATGTGTTTGACTTTCTTGTGATTTATAAAGTTTTGTTTGAATGTGTTTGACTATATTTCGATTCAAAAAGATTTATTGAACGTGTTTGACTTTCATTTGATTCAAAAAGCTTTGTTTGAACGTATTTGACTTTATTTCGAATCAAAAAGATTTATTTGAATGTGTTTGACTTTAATTTGATTCAAAAAGCTTTGTTTGAATGTGTTTGACTTTCATTTGATTAAAAAACATATGTTTGAATGAGTTTGACTTTTATATGATTTAAAAAATTTTGTTTTAATGTGTTTAATTTTCATTTGTTTCAAAAAGCTTTGTTTGAATGTGTTTGACATTCTTTTGATTAAAAAAACTTTTGTTTTAATGTGTTTGACTTTCTTTTTGTTTAAAAAGCTTTGTTTTAATGTGTTTGACTTTCATTTGATTCAAAAAGCTTGTTTGAATGTGTTTTTTAGTTTCTTTTGATTCAACAAGCTTAATTTGAATTTGTTTTACTTTATTTCGATTCAAAAATAATTGTTTGAATGTGTTTAACTTTCATTTGATTCAAAAAGCTTTGTTTGAATGTATTTGACTTTCATTTGAATCAAAAAGCTTTGTTTGAACGTGTTTGACTTTCATTTGATTCAAAAAGATTTGTTTGAATGTGTTTGACTTTCATTTTATTCAAAAAGCTATGAGTGAATGTGTTTGACTTTCTTTTGATTCATAAAGCTTTGTTTGAATGTGTTTGACTGTATTTCGAATCAAAAAGATTTATTTGAATGTGTTTGACTTTCATTTGATTCAAAAAGCTTTGTTTTAATGTGTTTGCCTTTCATTTGATTCAAAAAGCTTGTTTGAATGTGTTTTTTTAGTTTCTTTTGATTCAACAAGCTTAATTTGAATTTGTTTTACTTTATTTCGATTCAAAAATAATTGTTTGAATGTGTTTAACTTTCATTATATTCAAAAAGCTTTGTTTGAATGTATTTGACATTCATTTGATTCAAAAAGCTTTGTTTGAACGTATTTGACTTTATTTCGAATCAAAAAGATTTATTTGAATGTGTTTGACTGTCATTTGATTCAAAAAGCTTTGTTTGAACGTGTTTGACTTTCATTTTATTCAAAAAGCTGTGGGTGAATGTGTTTGACTTTCTTTTGATTCATAAAGGTTTGTTTGAATGTGTTTGACTGTATTTCGATCCAAAAAGATTTATTGAACGTGTTTGACTTTCATTTAATTCAAAAAGCTTTGTTTGAACGTATTTGACTTTATTTCGAATCAAAAACATTTATTTGAATGTGTTTGACTTTCATTTGATTCAAAAATCTTTGTTTGAATGTGTTTGACTTTCATTTGATTAAAAAAGCTATGTTTGAATGAGTTTGACTTTTATATGATTTAAAAAAATTTGTTTTAATGTGTTTGATTTTCATTTGTTTCAAAAAGCTTTGTTTGAATGTGTTTGACATTCTTTTGATTAAAAAAACTTTTGTTTTAATGTGTTTGACTTTCTTTTTGTTTAAAAAGCTTTGTTTGAATGTGTTTGAAGTTCATTTGATTAAAAAAGCTATGTTTGAATGAGTTTGACTTTTATATGATTTAAAAATATTTGTTTGAATGTGTTTGATTTTCATTTGTTCCAAAAAGCTTTGTTTGAATGTGTTTGACATTCTTTTGATTAAAAAAACTGTTGTTTGAATGTGTTTGACTTTCTTTTGTTTAAAAATCTTTGTTTGAATGTTTTTGAATTTCATATGATTAAAAAAGGTATGTTTGAATGAGTTTGACTTTCATATGATTAAAAAAAATATTTGTTTTAATGTGTCTGGTTTTCATTTGATTCAAAAAGCTATGTTTGAATGTGTTTGACATTCTTTTGATTCAAAAAGCTTTGTTTGAATGTGTTTGACTTTCATTATATTTAAAACGCTTTGTTTGAATGTGCTTAACTTTCATTTGACTTTGAAAGATTTGTTTTAATGTGTTGGACTTTCATTAGACTCAAAAAGCTTGTTTGGATGTGTTTAACTTTCTTTTGATTCAAAAAGCTTAATTTGAATTTGTTTTACTTTATTTCGATTCAAAAAGAATTGTTTGAATGTGTTTAACTTTCATTAGATTCAAAAAGCTTTGTTTGATTGTATTTAACTTTCATTTGATTCAAAAAGCCTTGTTTTAATGTGTTTGACTTTCATTTGATTCAAAAACTTTTGTTTGAATGTGTTTGACTTTCTTTTGATTCAAAAAGTTTTGTTTCAACGTGATTGACTGTATTTGGATCCACTAAGATTTGTTTGAATGTGTTTGACTTTTATTTGATTCATAAAGCTTTGTTTTAACGTGTTTGACTTTCATTTGATTAAAAAAGCTCTGTTTGAATGTGTTTAACTTTCGTTTGATTCAAGAAGCTTTGTTTGAATGTGTTTGAGTTTATTTCGATTCAAAAACATATATTTGAATGTGTTTGACTCTCATTTGATTCAAAAAGCTTTGATTGAATGTGTTTGACATTCATTAGATTCAAAAAGCTTTGTTTGAATGTATTTGATTTTCATTTGATTCAAGAAGCTCTGTTTGATTGTGTTTGACTCTCATTTGATTTAAAAACTTTTGTTTGAATGTGTTTGACTTTCATTTGATTTAAAGAGCTTTGTTTGGACGAGTTTGACATTCATTTGATTCAAAAATATTTGTTTGAATGTGTTTGATTTTCATTTGATTCAAAAAGCTTTGTTTGAATGTGTTTGACATTCATTTGATTCAAAAAGCTTTATTTGAATGTGTTTGACTATCATTATATTCAAAAAGGTTTGTTGGAATGTGTTTAACTTTAATTTGATTTTGAAAGATTTGTTTTAATGTGTTTGACTTTCATTTGATTCAAAAAGCTTGTTTGAATGTGTTTTTTAGTTTCTTTTGATTCAACAAGCTTAATTTGAATTTGTTTTACTTTATTTCGATTCAAAAAGAATTGTTTGAATGTGTTTAACTTTCATTTGATTCAAAAAGCTTTGTTTGAATGTATTTGACTTTCATTTGATTTAAAAAGCTTTGTTTGAACGTGTTTGACTTTCATTTGATTCAAAAAGCTTTGTTTGAATGTGTTTGACTTTCATTTGATTAAAAAAGCTATGTTTGAATGAGTTTGACTTTTATATGATTTAAAAATATTTGTTTGAATGTGTTTGATTTTCATTTGTTTCAAAAAGCTTTGTTTGAATGTGTTTGACATTCTTTTGATTAAAAAAACTTTTGTTTTAATGTGTTTGACTTTCTTTTTGTTTAAAAAGCTTTGTTTGAATGTGTTTGAATTTCATTTGATTAAAAAAGCTATGTTTGAATGAGTTTGACTTTTATATGATTTAAAAATATTTGTTTGAATGTGTTTGATTTTCATTTGTTTCAAAAAGCTTTGTTTGAATGTGTTTGACATTCATTAGATTCAAAAAGCTTTTTTTGAATGTGTTTGACTATCATTATATTCAAAAAGGTTTGTTGGAATGTGTTTAACTTTAATTTGATTTTGAAAGATTTGTTTTAATGTGTTTGACTTTCATTTGATTCAAAAAGCTTGTTTGAATGTGTTTTTAGTTTCTTTTGGATCAAAAAGCTTAATTTGAATTTGTTTTACTTTATTTCGATTCAAAAATAATTGTTTGAATGTGTTTAACTTTCATTTGATTCAAAAAGCTTTATTTGAATGTATTTAACTTTCATTTGATTCAAAAAGCTTTGTTTGAACGTGTTTGACTTTCATTTGATTCAAAAAGCTTTGTTTGAATGTGTTTGACTTTCATTTTATTCAAAAAGCTATGACTGAATGTGTTTGACTTTCTTGTGATTTATAAAGTTTTGTTTGAATGTGTTTGACTATATTTCGATTCAAAAAGATTTATTGAACGTGTTTGACTTTCATTTGATTCAAAAAGCTTTGTTTGAACGTATTTGACTTTATTTCGAATCAAAAAGATTTATTTGAATGTGTTTGACTTTAATTTGATTCAAAAAGCTTTGTTTGAATGTGTTTGACTTTCATTTGATTAAAAAACATATGTTTGAATGAGTTTGACTTTTATATGATTTAAAAAAATTTGTTTTAATGTGTTTAATTTTCATTTGTTTCAAAAAGCTTTGTTTGAATGTGTTTGACATTCTTTTGATTAAAAAAACTTTTGTTTTAATGTGTTTGACTTTCTTTTTGTTTAAAAAGCTTTGTTTTAATGTGTTTGACTTTCATTTGATTCAAAAAGCTTGTTTGAATGTGTTTTTTAGTTTCTTTTGATTCAACAAGCTTAATTTGAATTTGTTTTACTTTATTTCGATTCAAAAATAATTGTTTGAATGTGTTTAACTTTCATTTGATTCAAAAAGCTTTGTTTGAATGTATTTGACTTTCATTTGAATCAAAAAGCTTTGTTTGAACGTGTTTGACTTTCATTTGATTCAAAAAGCTTTGTTTGAATGTGTTTGACTTTCATTTTATTCAAAAAGCTATGAGTGAATGTGTTTGACTTTCTTTTGATTCATAAAGCTTTGTTTGAATGTGTTTGACTGTATTTCGAATCAAAAAGATTTATTTGAATGTGTTTGACTTTCATTTGATTCAAAAAGCTTTGTTTTAATGTGTTTGACTTTCATTTGATTCAAAAAGCTTGTTTGAATGTGTTTTTTAGTTTCTTTTGATTCAACAAGCTTAATTTGAATTTGTTTTACTTTATTTCGATTCAAAAATAATTGTTTGAATGTGTTTAACTTTCATTATATTCAAAAAGCTTTGTTTGAATGTATTTGACATTCATTTGATTCAAAAAGCTTTGTTTGAACGTATTTGACTTTATTTCGAATCAAAAAGATTTATTTAAATGTGTTTGACTTTCATTTGATTCAAAAAGCTTTGTTTGAACGTGTTTGACTTTCATTTTATTCAAAAAGCTGTGGGTGAATGTGTTTGACTTTCTTTTGATTCATAAAGGTTTGTTTGAATGTGTTTGACTGTATTTCGATCCAAAAAGATTTATTGAACGTGTTTGACTTTCATTTAATTCAAAAAGCTTTGTTTGAACGTATTTGACTTTATTTCGAATCAAAAACATTTATTTGAATGTGTTTGACTTTCATTTGATTCAAAAATCTTTGTTTGAATGTGTTTGACTTTCATTTTATTAAAAAAGCTATGTTTGAATGAGTTTGACTTTTATATGATTTAAAAAAATTTGTTTTAATGTGTTTGATTTTCATTTGTTTCAAAAAGCTTTGTTTGAATGTGTTTGACATTCTTTTGATTAAAAAAACTTTTGTTTTAATGTGTTTGACTTTCTTTTTGTTTAAAAAGCTTTGTTTGAATGTGTTTGAAGTTCATTTGATTAAAAAAGCTATGTTTGAATGAGTTTGACTTTTATATGATTTAAAAATATTTGTTTGAATGTGTTTGATTTTCATTTGTTCCAAAAAGCTTTGTTTGAATGTGTTTGACATTCTTTTGATTAAAAAAACTGTTGTTTGAATGTGTTTGACTTTCTTTTTGTTTAAAAATCTTTGTTTGAATGTTTTTGAATTTCATATGTTTAAAAAAGGTATGTTTGAATGAGTTTGACTTTCATATGATTAAAAAAAATATTTGTTTTAATGTGTCTGGTTTTCATTTGATTCAAAAAGCTATGTTTGAATGTGTTTGACATTCTTTTGATTCAAAAAGCTTTGTTTGAATGTGTTTGACTTTCATTATATTTAAAACGCTTTGTTTGAATGTGCTTAACTTTCATTTGACTTTGAAAGATTTGTTTTAATGTGTTGGACTTTCATTAGACTCAAAAAGCTTGTTTGGATGTGTTTAACTTTCTTTTGATTCAAAAAGCTTAATTTGAATTTGTTTTACTTTATTTCGATTCAAAAAGAATTGTTTGAATGTGTTTAACTTTCATTAGATTCAAAAAGCTTTGTTTGATTGTATTTAACTTTCATTTGATTCAAAAAGCCTTGTTTTAATGTGTTTGACTTTCATTTGATTCAAAAACTTTTGTTTGAATGTGTTTGACTTTCTTTTGATTCAAAAAGTTTTGTTTCAACGTGATTGACTGTATTTGGATCCACTAAGATTTGTTTGAATGTGTTTGACTTTTATTTGATTCATAAAGCTTTGTTTTAACGTGTTTGACTTTCATTTGATTAAAAAAGCTCTGTTTGAATGTGTTTAACTTTCGTTTGATTCAAGAAGCTTTGTTTGAATGTGTTTGAGTTTATTTCGATTCAAAAACATATATTTGAATGTGTTTGACTCTCATTTGATTCAAAAAGCTTTGATTGAATGTGTTTGACATTCATTAGATTCAAAAAGCTTTGTTTGAATGTATTTGATTTTCATTTGATTCAAGAAGCTCTGTTTGATTGTGTTTGACTCTCATTTGATTTAAAAACTTTTGTTTGAATGTGTTTGACTTTCATTTGATTTAAAGAGCTTTGTTTGGACGAGTTTGACATTCATTTGATTCAAAAATATTTGTTTGAATGTGTTTGATTTTCATTTGATTCAAAAAGCTTTGTTTGAATGTGTTTGACATTCATTTGATTCAAAAAGCTTTATTTGAATGTGTTTGACTAACATTATATTCAAAAAGGTTTGTTGGAATGTGTTTAACTTTAATTTGATTTTGAAAGATTTGTTTTAATGTGTTTGACTTTCATTTGATTCAAAAAGCTTGTTTGAATGTGTTTTTTAGTTTCTTTTGATTCAACAAGCTTAATTTGAATTTGTTTTACTTTATTTCGATTCAAAAAGAATTGTTTGAATGTGTTTAACTTTCATTTGATTCAAAAAGCTTTGTTTGAATGTATTTGACTTTCATTTGATTTAAAAAGCTTTGTTTGAACGTGTTTGACTTTCATTTGATTCAAAAAGCTTTGTTTGAATGTGTTTGACTTTCATTTGATTAAAAAAGCTATGTTTGAATGAGTTTGACTTTTATATGATTTAAAAATATTTGTTTGAATGTGTTTGATTTTCATTTGTTTCAAAAAGCTTTGTTTGAATGTGTTTGACATTCTTTTGATTAAAAAAACTTTTGTTTTAATGTGTTTGACTTTCTTTTTGTTTAAAAAGCTTTGTTTGAATGTGTTTGAATTTCATTTGATTAAAAAAGCTATGTTTGAATGAATTTGACTTTTATATGATTTAAAAATATTTGTTTGAATGTGTTTGATTTTCATTTGTTTCAAAAAGCTTTGTTTGAATGTGTTTGACATTCATTTGATTCAAAAAGCTTTTTTTGAATGTGTTTGACTATCATTATATTCAAAAAGGTTTGTTGGAATGTGTTTAACTTTAATTTGATTTTGAAAGATTTGTTTTAATGTGTTTGACTTTCATTTGATTCAAAAAGCTTGTTTGAATGTGTTTTTAGTTTCTTTTGGATCAAAAAGCTTAATTTGAATTTGTTTTACTTTATTTCGATTCAAAAATAATTGTTTGAATGTGTTTAACTTTCATTTGATTCAAAAAGCTTTATTTGAATGTATTTAACTTTCATTTGATTCAAAAAGCTTTGTTTGAACGTGTTTGACTTTCATTTGATTCAAAAAGCTTTGTTTGAATGTGTTTGACTTTCATTTTATTCAAAAAGCTATGAGTGAATGTGTTTGACTTTCTTGTGATTTATAAAGTTTTGTTTGAATGTGTTTGACTATATTTCGATTCAAAAAGATTTATTGAACGTGTTTGACTTTCATTTGATTCAAAAAGCTTTGTTTGAACGTATTTGACTTTATTTCGAATCAAAAAGATTTATTTGAATGTGTTTGACTTTAATTTGATTCAAAAAGCTTTGTTTGAATGTGTTTGACTTTCATTTGATTAAAAAACATATGTTTGAATGAGTTTGACTTTTATATGATTTAAAAAAATTTGTTTTAATGTGTTTAATTTTCATTTGTTTCAAAAAGCTTTGTTTGAATGTGTTTGACATTCTTTTGATTAAAAAAACTTTTGTTTTAATGTGTTTGACTTTCTTTTTGTTTAAAAAGCTTTGTTTTAATGTGTTTGACTTTCATTTGATTCAAAAAGCTTGTTTGAATGTGTTTTTTAGTTTCTTTTGATTCAACAAGCTTAATTTGAATTTGTTTTACTTTATTTCGATTCAAAAATAATTGTTTGAATGTGTTTAACTTTCATTTGATTCAAAAAGCTTTGTTTGAATGTATTTGACTTTCATTTGAATCAAAAAGCTTTGTTTGAACGTGTTTGACTTTCATTTGATTCAAAAAGCTTTGTTTGAATGTGTTTGACTTTCATTTTATTCAAAAAGCTATGAGTGAATGTGTTTGACTTTCTTTTGATTCATAAAGCTTTGTTTGAATGTGTTTGACTGTATTTCGAATCAAAAAGATTTATTTGAATGTGTTTGACTTTCATTTGATTCAAAAAGCTTTGTTTTAATGTGTTTGACTTTCATTTGATTCAAAAAGCTTGTTTGAATGTGTTTTTTAGTTTCTTTTGATTCAACAAGCTTAATTCGAATTTGTTTTACTTTATTTCGATTCAAAAATAATTGTTTGAATGTGTTTAACTTTCATTATATTCAAAAAGCTTTGTTTGAATGTGTTTGACTTTCATTTGATTCAAAAAGCTTTGTTTGAACGTATTTGACTTTATTTCGAATCAAAAAGATTTATTTGAATGTGTTTGACTTTCATTTGATTCAAAAAGCTTTGTTTGAACGTGTTTGACTTTCATTTTATTCAAAAAGCTGTGGGTGAATGTGTTTGACTTTCTTTTGATTCATAAAGGTTTGTTTGAATGTGTTTGACTGTATTTCGATCCAAAAAGATTTATTGAACGTGTTTGACTTTCATTTAATTCAAAAAGCTTTGTTTGAACGTATTTGACTTTATTTCGAATCAAAAACATTTATTTGAATGTGTTTGACTTTCATTTGATTCAAAAATCTTTGTTTGAATGTGTTTGACTTTCATTTGATTAAAAAAGCTATGTTTGAATGAGTTTGACTTTTATATGATTTAAAAAAATTTGTTTTAATGTGTTTGATTTTCATTTGTTTCAAAAAGCTTTGTTTGAATGTGTTTGACATTCTTTTGATTAAAAAAACTTTTGTTTTAATGTGTTTGAGTTTCTTTTTGTTTAAAAAGCTTTGTTTGAATGTGTTTGAAGTTCATTTGATTAAAAAAGCTATGTTTGAATGAGTTTGACTTTTATATGATTTAAAAATATTTGTTTGAATGTGTTTGATTTTCATTTGTTCCAAAAAGCTTTGTTTGAATGTGTTTGACATTCTTTTGATTAAAAAAACTGTTGTTTGAATGTGTTTGACTTTCTTTTTGTTTAAAAATCTTTGTTTGAATGTTTTTGAATTTCATATGATTAAAAAAGGTATGTTTGAATGAGTTTGACTTTCATATGATTAAAAAAAATATTTGTTTTAATGTGTCTGGTTTTCATTTGATTCAAAAAGCTATGTTTGAATGTGTTTGACATTCTTTTGATTCAAAAAGCTTTGTTTGAATGTGTTTGACTTTCATTATATTTAAAACGCTTTGTTTGAATGTGCTTAACTTTCATTTGACTTTGAAAGATTTGTTTTAATGTGTTGGACTTTCATTAGACTCAAAAAGCTTGTTTGGATGTGTTTAACTTTCTTTTGATTCAAAAAGCTTAATTTGAATTTGTTTTACTTTATTTCGATTCAAAAAGAATTGTTTGAATGTGTTTAACTTTCATTAGATTCAAAAAGCTTTGTTTGATTGTATTTAACTTTCATTTGATTCAAAAAGCCTTGTTTTAATGTGTTTGACTTTCATTTGATTCAAAAACTTTTGTTTGAATGTGTTTGACTTTCTTTTGATTCAAAAAGTTTTGTTTCAACGTGATTGACTGTATTTGGATCCACTAAGATTTGTTTGAATGTGTTTGACTTTTATTTGATTCATAAAGCTTTGTTTTAACGTGTTTGACTTTCATTTGATTAAAAAAGCTCTGTTTGAATGTGTTTAACTTTCGTTTGATTCAAGAAGCTTTGTTTGAATGTGTTTGAGTTTATTTCGATTCAAAAACATATATTTGAATGTGTTTGACTCTCATTTGATTCAAAAAGCTTTGATTGAATGTGTTTGACATTCATTAGATTCAAAAAGCTTTGTTTGAATGTATTTGATTTTCATTTGATTCAAGAAGCTCTGTTTGATTGTGTTTGACTCTCATTTGATTTAAAAACTTTTGTTTGAATGTGTTTGACTTTCATTTGATTTAAAGAGCTTTGTTTGGACGAGTTTGACATTCATTTGATTCAAAAATATTTGTTTGAATGTGTTTGATTTTCATTTGATTCAAAAAGCTTTGTTTGAATGTGTTTGACATTCATTTGATTTAAAAAGCTTTATTTGAATGTGTTTGACTATCATTATATTCAAAAAGGTTTGTTGGAATGTGTTTAACTTTAATTTGATTTTGAAAGATTTGTTTTAATGTGTTTGACTTTCATTTGATTCAAAAAGCTTGTTTGAATGTGTTTTTTAGTTTCTTTTGATTCAACAAGCTTAATTTGAATTTGTTTTACTTTATTTCGATTCAAAAAGAATTGTTTGAATGTGTTTAACTTTCATTTGATTCAAAAAGCTTTGTTTGAATGTATTTGACTTTCATTTGAATCAAAAAGCTTTGTTTGAACGTGTTTGACTTTCATTTGATTCAAAAAGCTTTGTTTGAATGTGTTTGACTTTCATTTTATTCAAAAAGCTATGAGTGAATGTGTTTGACTTTCTTTTGATTCATAAAGCTTTGTTTGAATGTGTTTGACTGTATTTCGAATCAAAAAGATTTATTTGAATGTGTTTGACTTTCATTTGATTCAAAAAGCTTTGTTTTAATGTGTTTGACTTTCATTTGATTCAAAAAGCTTGTTTGAATGTGTTTTTTAGTTTCTTTTGATTCAACAAGCTTAATTCGAATTTGTTTTACTTTATTTCGATTCAAAAATAATTGTTTGAATGTGTTTAACTTTCATTATATTCAAAAAGCTTTGTTTGAATGTGTTTGACTTTCATTTGATTCAAAAAGCTTTGTTTGAACGTATTTGACTTTATTTCGAATCAAAAAGATTTATTTGAATGTGTTTGACTTTCATTTGATTCAAAAAGCTTTGTTTGAACGTGTTTGACTTTCATTTTATTCAAAAAGCTGTGGGTGAATGTGTTTGACTTTCTTTTGATTCATAAAGGTTTGTTTGAATGTGTTTGACTGTATTTCGATCCAAAAAGATTTATTGAACGTGTTTGACTTTCATTTAATTCAAAAAGCTTTGTTTGAACGTATTTGACTTTATTTCGAATCAAAAACATTTATTTGAATGTGTTTGACTTTCATTTGATTCAAAAATCTTTGTTTGAATGTGTTTGACTTTCATTTGATTAAAAAAGCTATGTTTGAATGAGTTTGACTTTTATATGATTTAAAAAAATTTGTTTTAATGTGTTTGATTTTCATTTGTTTCAAAAAGCTTTGTTTGAATGTGTTTGACATTCTTTTGATTAAAAAAACTTTTGTTTTAATGTGTTTGAGTTTCTTTTTGTTTAAAAAGCTTTGTTTGAATGTGTTTGAAGTTCATTTGATTAAAAAAGCTATGTTTGAATGAGTTTGACTTTTATATGATTTAAAAATATTTGTTTGAATGTGTTTGATTTTCATTTGTTCCAAAAAGCTTTGTTTGAATGTGTTTGACATTCTTTTGATTAAAAAAACTGTTGTTTGAATGTGTTTGACTTTCTTTTTGTTTAAAAATCTTTGTTTGAATGTTTTTGAATTTTATATGATTAAAAAAGGTATGTTTGAATGAGTTTGACTTTCATATGATTAAAAAAAATATTTGTTTTAATGTGTCTGGTTTTCATTTGATTCAAAAAGCTATGTTTGAATGTGTTTGACATTCTTTTGATTCAAAAAGCTTTGTTTGAATGTGTTTGACTTTCATTATATTTAAAACGCTTTGTTTGAATGTGCTTAACTTTCATTTGACTTTGAAAGATTTGTTTAATGTGTTGGACTTTCATTAGACTCAAAAAGCTTGTTTGGATGTGTTTAACTTTCTTTTGATTCAAAAAGCTTAATTTGAATTTGTTTTACTTTATTTCGATTCAAAAAGAATTGTTTGAATGTGTTTAACTTTCATTAGATTCAAAAAGCTTTGTTTGATTGTATTTGACTTTCATTTGATTCAAAAAGCCTTGTTTTAATGTGTTTGACTTTCATTTGATTCAAAAACTTTTGTTTGAATGTGTTTGACTTTCTTTTGATTCAAAAAGTTTTGTTTCAACGTGATTGACTGTATTTGGATCCACTAAGATTTGTTTGAATGTGTTTGACTTTTATTTGATTCATAAAGCTTTGTTTTAACGTGTTTGACTTTCATTTGATAAAAAAGCTCTGTTTGAATGTGTTTAACTTTCGTTTGATTCCAGAAGCTTTGTTTGAATGTGTTTGAGTTTATTTCGATTCAAAAACATATATTTGAATGTGTTTGACTCTCATTTGATTCAAAAAGCTTTGATTGAATGTGTTTGACATTCATTAGATTCAAAAAAGCTTTTTTGAATGTATTTGATTTTCATTTGATTCAAGAAGCTCTGTTTGAATGTGTTTGACTCTCATTTGATTTAAAAACTTTTAATTGAATGTGTTTGACTTTCATTTGATTTAAAGAGCTTTGTTTGGACGAGTTTGACATTCATTTGATTAAAAAATATTTGTTTGAATGTGTTTGATTTCATTTGATTCAAAAAGCTTTGTTTGAATGTGTTTGACATTCATTTGATTCAAAAAGCTTTATTTGAATGTGTTTGACTATCATTATATTCAAAAAGGTTTGTTGGAATGTGTTTAACTTTAATTTGATTTTGAAAGATTTGTTTTAATGTGTTTGACTTTCATTTGATTCAAAAAGCTTGTTTGAATGTGTTTTTTAGTTTCTTTTGATTCAACAACCTTAATTTGAATTTGTTTTACTTTATTTCGATTCAAAAAGAATTGTTTGAATGTGTTTAACTTTCATTTGATTCAAAAAGCTTTGTTTGAATGTATTTGACTTTCATTTGATTCAAAAAGCTTTGTTTGAACGTGTTTAACTTTCATTTGATTCAAAAAGCTTAGTTTGAATGTATTTGACTTTCATTTTATTCAAAAAGCTATGAGTGAATGTGTTTGACTTTCTTTTGATTCATAAAGCTTTGTTTGAATGTGTTTGAGTGTATTTCGAATCAAAAAGATTTATTTGAATGTGTTTGACTTTCATTTGATTCAAAAAGCTTTGTTTTAATGTGTTTGACTTTCATTTGATTAAAAAAGCTATGTTTGAATGAGTTTGACTTTTATATGATTTAAAAAAATTTGTTTTAATGTGTTTGATTTTCATTTGTTTCAGAAAGCTTTGTTTGAATGTGTTTGACATTCTTCTTATTAAAAAAACTTTTGTTTAATGTGTTTGACTTTCTTTTTTGTTTAAAAAGCTTTGTTTGAATGTGTTTGAATTTCATTTGATTAAAAAAGCTATGTTTGAATGAGTTTGACTTTTATATGATTTAAAAATATTTGTTTGAATGTGTTTGATTTTCATTTGTTTCAAAAAGCTTTGTTTGAATGTGTTTGACATTTTTTTGATTAAAAAAACTTTTGTTTGAATGTGTTTGACTTTCTTTTTGTTTAAAAATCTTTGTTTGAATGTGTTTGAATTTCATTTGATTAAAAAAGCTATGTTTGAATGAGTTTGACTTTCATATGATTAAAAAAAAATATTTGTTTGAATGTGTTTGATTTTCATTTGATTCAAAAAGCTATGTTTGAATGTGTTTGACATTCATTTGATTCAAAAAGCTTTGTTCGAATGTGTTTGACTTTCATTATATTCAAAAAAGCTTTGTTTGAATGTGTTTAACTTTCATTTGATTTTGAAAGATTTGTTTTAATGTGTTTGACTTTCATTAGACTCAAAAAGCTTGTTTGAATGTGTTTAACTTTCTTTTGATTCAAAAAGCTTAATTTGAATTTGTTTTACTTTATTTCGATTCAATAAGAATTGTTTGAATGTGTTTAACTTTCATTAGATTTCAAAAAGCTTTGTTTGATTGTATTTGACTTTCATTTTATTCAAAAAGCCTTGTTTTAATGTGTTTGACTTTCATTTGATTCAAAAACTTTTGTTTGAATGTGTTTGACTTTCTTTTGATTCAAAAAGTTTTGTTTGAACGTGATTGACTGTATTTGGATCCACTAAGATTTGTTTGAATGTGTTTGACTTTTATTTGATTCATAAAGCTTTGTTTGAACGTGTTTGACTTTCATTTGATTAAAAAAGCTCTGTTTGAATGTGTTTAACTTTTGTTTGATTCAAGAAGCTTTGCTTGAATGTGTTTGAGTTTATTTCGATTCAAAAACATATATTTGAATGTGTTTGACTCTCATTTGATTCAAAAAGCTTTGTTTGAATGTGTTTGACATTCATTAGATTTAAAAAGCTTTGTTTGAATGTATTTGATTTTCATTTGATTCAAATAGCTCTGTTTGAATGTGTTTGACTTTCATTTGATTTAAAAACTTTTGTTTGAATGTGTTTGACTTTTCATTTGATTTAAAGAGCTTTGTTTGGACGAGTTTTGACATTCATTTGATTAAAAAATATTTGTTTGAATGTGTTTGATTTTCATTTGATTCAAAAAAGCTTTGTTTGAATGTGTTTGACATTCATTTGATTCAAAAAGCTTTATTTGAATGTGTTTGGCTATCATTATATTCAAAAAGGTTTTTTTTGGAATGTGTTTTACTTTAATTTGATTTTGAAAGATTTTGTTTTAATGTGTTTGACTTTCATTTGATTCAAAAAGCTTGTTTGAATGTGTTTTTTTAGTTTCTTTTGATTCAACAAGCTTAATTTGAATTTGTTTTACTTTATTTCGATTCAAAAAGAATTGTTTGAATGTGTTTAACTTTCATTTGATTCAAAAAGCTGTGCTTGAATGTATTTGACTTTCATTTGATTCAAAAAGCTTTGTTTGAACGTGTTTGACTTTCATTTGATTGAAAAAGCTTTGTTTGAATGTGTTTGACTTTCATTTTATTCAAAAAGCTATGAGTGAATGTGTTTGACTTTCTTTTGATTCATAAAGCTTTGTTTGAATGTGTTTGACTGTATTTCGAATCAAAAAGATTTATTTGAATGTGTTTGACTTTCATTTGATTCAAAAAGCTTTGTTTTAATGTGTTTGACTTTCATTTGATTCAAAAAGCTTGTTTGAATGTGTTTTTTAGTTTCTTTTGATTCAACAAGCTTAATTTGAATTTGTTTTACTTTATTTCGATTCAAAAATAATTGTTTGAATGTGTTTAACTTTCATTTGATTCAAAAAGCTTTGTTTGAATGTATTTGACATTCATTTGATTCAAAAAGCTTTGTTTGAACGTGTTTGACTTTCATTTGATTCAAAAAGCTTTGTTTGAATGTGTTTGACTTTCATTTTATTCAAAAAGCTGTGAGTGAATGTGTTTGACTTTCTTTTAATTCAAAAAGCTTTGTTTGAACGTATTTGACTTTATTTCGAATCAAAAAGATTTATTTGAATGTGTTTGACTTTCATTTGATTCAAAAATCTTTGTTTGAATGTGTTTGACTTTCATTTGATTAAAAAAGCTATGTTTGAATGAGTTTGACTTTTATATGATTTAAAAAAATTTGTTTTAATGTGTTTGATTTTCATTTGTTTCAAAAAGCTTTGTTTGAATGTGTTTTGACATTCTTTTGATTAAAAAAACTTTTGTTTTAATGTGTTTTGACTTTCTTTTTGTTTAAAAAGCTATGTTTTGAATGTGTTTGAAGTTCATTTGATTAAAAAAAGCTATGTTTGAATGGGTTTGACTTTTATATGATTTAAAAAAAATATTTGTTTGAATGTGTTTGATTTTCATTTGATTCAAAAAGCTATGTTTAAATGTATTTGACATTCATTTGATTCAAAAAGCTTTGTTTGAATGTGTTTGACTTTCTTTTGTTTAAAAATCTTTGTTTGAATGTGTTTGAATTTCATTTGATTAAAAAAAGCTATGTTTGAATGAGTTTGACTTTCATATGATTAAAAAAAATATTTGTTTGAATGTGTTTGATTTTCATTTGATTCAAAAAGCTATGTTTGAATGTGTTTGACATTCATTTGATTCAAAAAGCTTTGTTCGAATGTGTTTGACTTTCATTATATTCAAAAAGCTTTGTTTGAATGTGTTTAACTTTCATTTGGTTTTGAAAGATTTGTTTTAATTTGTTTGACTTTCATTAGACTCAAAAAGCTTGTTTGAATGTGTTTAACTTTCTTTTGATTCGAAAAGCTTAATTTTAATTTGTTTTACTTTATTTCGATTCAAAAAGAATTGTTTGAATGTGTTTAACTTTCATTAGATTCAAAAAGCTTTGTTTGATTGTATTTGACTTTCATTTGATTCAAAAAGCCTTGTTTTAATGTGTTTGACTTTCATTTGATTCAAAAACTTTTGTTTGAATGTGTTTGACTTTCTTTTGATTCAAAAAGTTTTGTTTGAACGTGATTGACTGTATTTGGATCCACTAAGATTTGTTTGAATGTGTTTGACTTTTATTTGATTCATAAAGCTTTGTTTGAACGTGTTGACTTTCATTTGATTAAAAAAGCTCTGTTTGAATGTGTTTAACTTTCGTTTGATTCAAGAAGCTTTGTTTGAATGTGTTTGAGTTTATTTCGATTCAAAAACATATATTTGAATGTGTTTGACTCTCATTTGATTCAAAAAGCTTTGTTTGAATGTGTTTGACATTCATTAGATTCAAAAAGCTTTGTTTGAATGTATTTGATTTTCATTTGATTCAAAAGCTCTGTTTGATTGTGTTTGACTTCATTTGATTTAAAAACTTTTGTTTGAATGTGTTTGACTTTCATTTGATTTAAAGAGCTTGTTTGGACGAGTTTGACATTCATTTGATTCAAAAATATTTGTTTGAATGTGTTTGATTTTCATTTGATTCAAAAAGCTTTGTTTGAATGTTTTGTTTTTGATTTTGAAAGATTTGTTTTAATGTGTTTGACTTTCATTTGATTCAAAAAGCTTGTTTGAATGTGTTTTTTAGTTTCTTTTGATTCAACAAGCTTAATTTGAATTTGTTTTACTTTATTTCGATTCAAAAAATTGTTTGAATGTGTTTAACTTTCATTTGATTCAAAAGCTTTGTTTGAATGTAACTTTCATTTGATTCAAAAAGCTTTGTTTGAACGTGTTTTGACTTTCATTTGATTCAAAAAGCTTTGTTTGAATGTGTTTGACTTTCATTTTTTCAAAAAAGCTATGAGTGAATGTGTTTGACTTTCTTTTGATTCATAAAGGTTTGTTTGAATGTGTTTGACTGTATTTCGATCCAAAAAGATTTATTGAACGTGTTTGACTTTCATTTGATTCAAAAAGCTTTTTAAACGTATTTGACTTTATTTCGAATCAAAAGATTTATTTGAATGTGTTTGACTTTCATTTGATTCAAAAAGCTTTGTTTGAATGTGTTTGACTTTCATTTGATTAAAAAAGCTATGTTTGAATGAGTTTGACTTTATTTGATTTAAAAAAATTTGTTTTAATGTGTTTGATTTTCATTTGTTTCAAAAGCTTTGTTTTAATGTGTTTGACATTCTTTTGATTAAAAAAACTTTTGTTTTAATGTGTTTGCCTTTCTTTTGTTTAAAAAGTTTTGTTTGAATGTGTTTGAATTTCATTTGATTAAAAAAGCTATGTTTGAATGAGTTTGACTTTTATATGATTTAAAAATATTTGTTTGAATGTGTTGATTTTCATTTGTTTCAAAAAGCTTTGTTTGAATGTGTTTGACATTCTTTTGATTAAAAAAACTTTTGTTTGAATGTGTTTGACTTTCTTTTGTTTAAAATTTTTTTAATGTGTTTGACTTTCATTTGATTCAAAAAGCTTGTTTGAATGTGTTTGTTTCTTTTGATTCAAAAGCTTAATTTGAATTTGTTTTACTTTATTTCGATTCAAAAAGATTGTTTGAATGTGTTTACTTTCATTTGATTCAAAAAGCTTGTTGAATGTATTTGACTTTCATTTGATTCAAAAAGCTTTGTTTGAATTGTTTGACTTTCATTTGATTCAAAAAGCTTTGTTTGAATGTGTTTGACTTTCATTTATTCAAAAAGCTTTGAATGTGTTTGACTTTCTTTGATTCATAAAGCTTTGTTTGAATGTGTTTGACTGTATTTGATTTATTTGAATGTGTTTGACTTTCATTTGATTCAAAAAGCTTTGTTTTAATGTGTTTGACTTTCATTTGATTCAAAAAGCTTGTTTGAATGTGTTTTGTTTCTTTTGATTCAAAAGCTTAATTTGAATTTGTTTTACTTTATTTCGATTCAAAAATAATTGTTTGAATGTGTTTAACTTTCATTTGATTCAAAAAGCTTTGTTTGAATGTATTTGACTTCATTTGATTCAAAAAGCTTTGTTTGAACGTGTTTGACTTTCATTTGATTCAAAAAGCTTTGTTTGAATGTGTTTGACTTTTATTTTATTCAAAAAAGTGAATGTGTTTGACTTTCTTTTAATTCAAAAAGCTTTGTTTATTTGACTTTATTTCGAATCAAAAAGATTTATTTGAATGTGTTTGACTTTCATTTGATTCAAAACTTTGTTTGAATGTGTTTGACTTTCATTTGATTAAAAAAGCTATGTTTGAATGAGTTTGACTTTTATATGATTTAAAAAAATTTGTTTTAATGTGTTTGATTTTCATTTGTTTCAAAAAGCTTTGTTTGAATGTGTTTGACATTCTTTGATTAAAAAAACTTTTGTTTGAATGTGTTTGACTTTCTTTTTGTTTAAAAATCTTTGTTTGAATGTGTTTGAATTTCATTTGATTAAAAAAGCTATGTTTGAATGAGTTTGACTTTCATATGATTAAAAAAATATTTGTTTGAATGTGTTTGATTTTCATTTGATTCAAAAAGCTATGTTTGAATGTGTTTGACATTCATTTGATTCAAAAAGCTTTGTTTGAATGTGTTTGACTTCATTATATTCAAAAAGCTTTGTTTGAATGTGTTTAACTTTCATTTGATTTTGAAAGATTTGTTTTAATGTGTTTGACTTTCATTAGACTCAAAAGCTTGTTTGAATGTGTTTAACTTTCTTTTGATTCAAAAAGCTTAATTTGAATTTGTTTTACTTTATTTCGATTCAAAAAGAATTGTTTGAATGTGTTTAACTTTCATTAGATTCAAAAAGCTTTGTTTGATTGTATTTGACTTTCATTTGATTCAAAAAGCCTTGTTTTAATGTGTTTGACTTTCATTTGATTCAAAAACTTTTGTTTGAATGTGTTTGACTTTTTTATTAAAAAATTTTGTTTGAACGTGATTGACTGTATTTGGATCCACTAAGATTTGTTGAATGTGTTTGACTTTTATTTGATTCATAAAGCTTTGTTTGAACTTGTTTGACTTTCATTTGATAAAAAAAGCTCTGTTTGAATGTGTTTAACTTTCGTTTGATTCAAGAAGCTTTGTTTGAATGTGTTTGAGTTTATTTCGATTCAAAAACATATATTTGAATGTGTTTGACTCTCATTTGATTCAAAAAGCTTTGTTTGAATGTGTTTGACATTCATTAGATTCAAAAAGCTTTGTTTGAATGTATTTGATTTCATTTGATTCAAAAAGCTCTGTTTGAATGTGTTTGACTTTCATTTGATTTAAAAACTTTTGTTTGAATGTGTTTGACTTTCATTTGATTTAAAGAGCTTTGTTTGGACGAGTTTGACATTCATTTGATTCAAAAAATATTTGTTTGAATGTGTTTGATTTCATTTGATTCAAAAAGCTTTGTTTGAATGTGTTTGACATTCATTTTGATTTTGAAAGATTTGTTTTAATGTGTTTGACTTTCATTTGATTCAAAAAGCTTGTTTGAATGTGTTTTTTAGTTTCTTTTGATTCAACAAGCTTAATTTGAATTTGTTTTACTTTATTTCGATTCAAAAATAATTGTTTGAATGTGTTTAACTTTCATTTGATTCAAAAGCTTTGTTTGAATGTTGACTTCATTTGATTCAAAAAGCTTTGTTTGAACGTGTTTGACTTTCATTTGATTCAAAAAGCTTTGTTTGAATGTGTTTGACTTTCATTTTATTCAAAAAGCTATGAGTGAATGTGTTTGACTTTCTTTTGATTCATAAAGGTTTGTTTGAATGTGTTTGACTGTATTTCGATCCAAAAAGATTTATTGAACGTGTTGACTTTCATTTGATTCAAAAAGCTTTGTTTGTATTTGACTTTATTTCGAATCAAAAGATTTTTTGAATGTGTTTGACTTTCATTTGATTCAAAAAGCTTTGTTTGAATGTGTTTGACTTTCATTTGATTAAAAAAGCTATGTTTGAATGAGTTTGACTTTTATTTGATTTAAAAAAATTTGTTTTAATGTGTTTGATTTTCATTTGTTTCAAAAGCTTTGTTTAATGTGTTTTGACATTCTTTTGATTAAAAAAACTTTTGTTTTAATGTGTTTGACTTTCTTTTTGTTTAAAAAAATGTGTTTGACTTTCGTTTGATTCAAAAAGCTTGTTTGAATGTGTTTTTTTTTCTTTTGATTCAAAAAGCTTATTTGAATTTGTTTTACTTTATTTCGATTCAAAAAGAATTGTTTGAATGTGTTTAACTTTCATTTGATTCAAAAAGCTTGTTTGAATGTATTTGACTTTCATTTGATTCAAAAAGCTTTGTTTGAACGTGTTTGACTTTCATTTGATTCAAAAAGCTTTGTTTGAATGTGTTTGACTTTCATTTTATTCAAAAAGCTATGTTGAATGTGTTTGACTTTCTTTTGATTCAAAAGCTTTGTTTGAATGTGTTTACTTATTTGAATCAAAAAGATTTATTTGAATGTGTTTGACTTTCATTTGATTCAAAAGCTTTGTTTTAAAGTGTTTGACTTCATTTGATTCAAAAAGCTTGTTTGAATGTGTTTTTTAGTTTCTTTTGATTCAAAAGCTTAATTTGAATTTGTTTTACTTTATTTCGATTCAAAAATAATTGTTTGAATGTGTTTAACTTTCATTTGATTCAAAAAGCTTTGTTTGAATGTATTTGACTTCATTTGATTCAAAAAGCTTTTTGATGTTTGACTTTCATTTGATTCAAAAAGCTTTGTTTGAATGTGTTTGACTTTCATTTTATTCAAAAAGCTGTGAGTGAATGTGTTTGACTTTGTTTTAATTCAAAAAGCTTTGTTTGAACGTATTTGACTTTATTTCGAATCAAAAAGATTTATTTGAATGTGTTTGACTTTCATTTTTCAAAAAGCTTTGTTTGAATGTGTTTACTTTCATTTGATTAAAAAGGCTATGTTTGAATGAGTTTGACTTTTATATGATTTAAAAATTTGTTTTAATGTGTTTGATTTTCATTTGTTTCAAAAAGCTTTGTTTGAATGTGTTTGACATTCTTTTGATTAAAAAACTTTTGTTTTAATGTGTTTGACTTTCTTTTTGTTTAAAAAGCTATGTTTGAATGTGTTTGAAGTTCATTTGATTAAAAAAGCTATGTTTGAATGGGTTTGACTTTTATATGATTTAAAAAAATATTTGTTTGAATGTGTTTGATTTTCATTTGATTCAAAAAGCTATGTTTAAATGTATTTGACATTCTTTTGATTCAAAAAGCTTTGTTTGAATGTGTTTGACTTTCTTTTTGTTTAAAAATCTTTGTTTGAATGTGTTTGAATTTCATTTGATTAAAAAAGCTATGTTTGAATGAGTTTGACTTTCATATGATTAAAAAAAATATTTGTTTGAATGTGTTTGATTTTCATTTGATTCAAAAAGCTATGTTTGAATGTGTTTGACATTCATTTGATTCAAAAAGCTTTGTTCGAATGTGTTTGACTTTCATTATATTTAAAAAGCTTTGTTTGAATGTGTTTAACTTTCATTTGGTTTTGAAAGATTTGTTTTAATTTGTTTGACTTTCATTAGACTCAAAAAGCTTGTTTGAATGTGTTTAACTTTCTTTTGATTCAAAAAGCTTAATTTTAATTTGTTTTACTTTATTTCGATTCAAAAAGAATTGTTTGAATGTGTTTAACTTTCATTAGATTCAAAAAGCTTTGTTTGATTGTATTTGACTTTCATTTGATTCAAAAAGCCTTGTTTTAATGTGTTTGACTTTCATTTGATTCAAAAACTTTTGTTTGAATGTGTTTGACTTTCTTTTGATTCAAAAAGTTTTGTTTGAACGTGATTGACTGTATTTGGATCCACTAAGATTTGTTTGAATGTGTTTGACTTTTATTTGATTCATAAAGCTTTGTTTGAACGTGTTTGACTTTCATTTGATTAAAAAAGCTCTGTTTGAATGTGTTTAACTTTCGTTTGATTCAAGAAGCTTTGTTTGAATGTGTTTGAGTTTATTTCGATTCAAAAACATATATTTGAATGTGTTTGACTCTCATTTGATTCAAAAAGCTTTGTTTGAATGTGTTTGACATTCATTAGATTCAAAAAGCTTTGTTTGAATGTATTTGATTTTCATTTGATTCAAGAAGCTCTGTTTGATTGTGTTTGACTCTCATTTGATTTAAAAACTTTTGTTTGAATGTGTTTGACTTTCATTTGATTTAAAGAGCTTTGTTTGGACGAGTTTGACATTCATTTGATTCAAAAATATTTGTTTGAATGTGTTTGATTTTCATTTGATTCAAAAAGCTTTGTTTGAATGTGTTTGACATTCATTTGATTCAAAAAGCTTTATTTGAATGTGTTTGACTATCATTATATTCAAAAAGGTTTGTTGGAATGTGTTTAACTTTAATTTGATTTTGAAAGATTTGTTTTAATGTGTTTGACTTTCATTTGATTCAAAAAGCTTGTTTGAATGTGTTTTTTAGTTTCTTTTGATTCAACAAGTTTAATTTGAATTTGTTTTACTTTATTTCGATTCAAAAAGAATTGTTTGAATGTGTTTAACTTTCATTTGATTCATATAGCTTTGTTTGAATGTATTTGACTTTCATTTGATTCAAAAAGCTTTGTTTGAACGTGTTTGACTTTCATTTGATTCAAAAAGCTTTGTTTGAATGTGTTTGACTTTCATTTTATTCAAACAGCTATGAGTGAATGTGTTTGACTTTCTTTTGATTCATTAAGCTTTGTTTGAATGTATTTGATTTTTATTCGAATCCAAAAGATTTATTTGAATGTGTTTGACTTTCATTTGATTTTAAAACTTTTGTTTGAATGTGTTTGACTTTCATTTGATTTAAAGAGCTTTGTTTGGACGAGTTTGACATTCATTTGATTCAAAAATATTTGTTTGAATGTGTTTGATTTTCATTTGATTCAAAAAGCTTTGTTTGAATGTGTTTGACATTCTTTTATTAAAAAACTTTTGTTTTAATGTGTTTGACTTTCTTTTTGTTTAAAAAGCTTTGTTTGAATGTGTTTGAATTTCATTTGATTAAAAAAGCTATGTTTGAATGAGTTTGACTTTTATATGATTTAAAAATATTTGTTTGAATGTGTTTGATTTTCATTTGTTTCAAAAAGCTTTGTTTGAATGTGTTTGACATTCTTTTGATTAAAAAAACTTTGTTTGAATGTGTTTGACTTTCTTTTGTTTAAAAATCTTTGTTTGAATGTGTTTGAATTTCATTTGATTAAAAAAGCTATGTTTGAATGAGTTTGACTTTCATATGATTAAAAAAAATATTTGTTTGAATGTGTTTGATTTTCATTTGATTCAAAAAGCTTTGTTTGAATGTGTTTGACATTCATTTGATTCAAAAAGCTTTGTTTGAATCTGTTTGACTTTCATTATATTCAAAAAGCTTTGTTTGAATGTGTTTAACTTTCATTTGATTTTGAAAGATTTGTTTTAATGTGTTTGACTTTCATTAGACTCAAAAAGCTTGTTTGAATGTGTTTAACTTTCTTTTGATTCAAAAAGCTTAATTTGAATTTGTTTTACTTTATTTCGATTCAAAAAGAATTGTTTGAATGTGTTTAACTTTCATTAGATTCAAAAAGCTTTGTTTGATTGTATTTGACTTTCATTTGATTCAAAAAGCCTTGTTTTAATGTGTTTGACTTTCATTTGATTCAAAAACTTTTGTTTGAATGTGTTTGACTTTCTTTTGATTCAAAAAGTTTTGTTTGAACGTGATTGACTGTATTTGGATCCACTAAGATTTGTTTGAATGTGTTTGACTTTTATTTGATTCATAAAGCTTTGTTTGAACGTGTTTGACTTTCATTTGATTAAAAAAGCTCTGTTTGAATGTGTTTAACTTTCGTTTGATTCAAGAAGCTTTGTTTGAATGTGTTTGAGTTTATTTCGATTCAAAAACATATATTTGAATGTGTTTGACTCTCATTTGATTCAAAAAGCTTTGTTTGAATGTGTTTGACATTCATTAGATTCAAAAAGCTTTGTTTGAATGTATTTGATTTTCATTTGATTCAAAAGCTCTGTTTGAATGTGTTTGACTTCATTTGATTTAAAAACTTTTGTTTGAATGTGTTTGACTTTCATTTGATTTAAAGAGCTTTGTTTGGACGAGTTTGACATTCATTTGATTCAAAAATATTTGTTTGAATGTGTTTGATTTTCATTTGATTCAAAAAGCTTTGTTTGAATGTGTTTGACATTCATTTGATTCAAAAAGCTTTATTTGAATGTGTTTGACTATCATTATATTCAAAAAGGTTTGTTGGAATGTGTTTAACTTTAATTTGATTTTGAAAGATTTGTTTTAATGTGTTTGACTTTCATTTGATTCAAAAAGCTTGTTTGAATGTGTTTTTTAGTTTCTTTTGATTCAACAAGCTTAATTTGAATTTGTTTTACTTTATTTCGATTCAAAAAGAATTGTTTGAATGTGTTTAACTTTCATTTGATTCAAAAAGCTTTGTTTGAATGTATTTGACTTTCATTTGATTCAAAAAGCTTTGTTTGAACGTGTTTGACTTTCATTTGATTCAAAAGCTTTTTTGAATGTGTTTGACTTTCATTTTATTCAAAAGCTATGAGTGAATGTGTTTGACTTTCTTTTGATTCATAAAGCTTTGTTTGAATGTGTTTGACTGTATTTCAATCCAAAAAGATTTATTGAACGTGTTTGACTTTCATTTGATTCAAAAAGCTTTGTTTGAACGTATTTGACTTTATTTCGAATCAAAAAGATTTATTTGAATGTGTTTGACTTTCATTTGATTCAAAAAAGCTTTGTTTGAATGTGTTTGACTTTCATTTGATTAAAAAAGCTATGTTTGAATGAGTTTGACTTTTATATGATTTAAAAAAATTTGTTTTAATGTGTTTGA
>NW_018743436.1:0-45816 GCF_001683475.1 Chenopodium quinoa | reverse complement strand
TGCATTTGAATTTCATTTTATTCAAAAAGCTTTGTATGAATGCGTTTGACTTTCATTAGTTCAATTAGCTTTGAAGAATGCAATTAACTTTCAATTGATTCATTAAGCTTTGTTTGAATGTGTTTGACTTTCATTCGATTCAATTAGCTTTTAAGACTGCATTTGACTTTCATTTGATTCAAAAAGGTTTGTATGAATGTATTTGACTTTCATTAGTTTCAATTAGCTTTGAAGAATGCATTTGACTTTCATTTGGTTCAAAAAGCTTTGTGTGAATTGTTTGACTTTAATTTATTCATTAGCATTTTGAATGCATTTGCATTTCATTTGATTCAAAAAGCTTATTGAATGTGTTTGACTTTCATTCAATTCAATTAGCTTTTAAGACTGCATTTGACTTTCATTTGATTCCAAAAGGTTTGTATGAATGTATTTGACTTTCATTAGTTTCAATTAGCTTTGAAGAATGCATTTGACTTTCATTTGGTTCAAAAAGCTTTGTTGAATGTGTTTGACTTTCATTTGATTCAATTAGCTTTGAAAAATGCATTTAAATTTCAATTGATTCAAAAAGCTTTGTTTGAATGTGTTTGACTTTCATTCGATTCAATTAGCTTTTAAGAATGCAATTGACTTTCGTTTGATTCGAAAAGTTTGTTTGAATGTGTTTCACTTTCATTTGATTCAATTACCTTTGAAGTATGCATTTGACTTTCATTTGATTCAAAAAGCTTTGTTTGAATGTGTTTGACTTTCATTTGGATCAATTAGCTTTGAAGAATTCATTTGAATTTCATTTGATTCAAAAAGCTTTTTTTTGAATGTGTTTGACTTTCATTCGATTCAATTAGCTTTTAAGAATGCATTTGACTTTCATTTGATTCAAAAAGGTTTGTTTGAATGTGTTTGACTTTCATTTGATTCAATTGCTTTGAAAGAACGCATTTGAATTTCATTTTATTCAAAAAGATTTGTATGAATGCTTTTGACTTTCATTAGTTTCAATTAGCTTTGAAAAATGCATTTAACTTTCATTTGGTTCAAAAATCTTTGTTTTGAAATGTGTTTGACTTTCATTCGATTCAATTAGCTTTTAAAGAATGCATTTGACTTTCATTTGATTCAAGAAGGTTTTGTTTGAATGTGTTTGACTTTCATTATTTTCAATTAGCTTTGAAGAATGCATTTGACTTTCATTTGGTTCAAAAAAACTTTGTTTGAATTTGTATGACTTTCATTTTATTCAATTAGCTTTAAAGAATGCATTTTAATTTCATTTGATTCAAAAAGCTTTGTTTGAATGTGTTTGACTTTCATTATATTCAATTAGCTTTGAATAATGCATTTGACTTTCAATTTGATTTAAAAAGCATTGTTTGAATGTATTTGACTTTCATTTGGATCAATTACCTTTGAAGTATGCATTTGACTTTCATTTGATTCAAAAAGCTTTGTTTGAATGTGTTTGACTTTCATTTGTTTCAAATTAGCTTTGAAGAATGATTTTGACTTTCATTTGATTCATTAAGCTTTGTTTTGAATGTGTTTGACTTTCATTCGATTCAATTAGCTTTTAAGAATGCATTTGACTTTCATTTGATTCAAAAAGGTTTGTTTGAATGTGTTTGACTTTCATTTGATTCAATTAGCTTTGAAGAATGCATTTGAATTTCATTTTATTCAAAAAGCTTTGTATGAATGCGTTTGACTTTCATTAGTTTCAATTAGCTTTGAAGAATGCAATTGACTTTCATTTGATTCATTAAGCTTTGTTTGAATGTGTTTGACTTTCATTCGATTCAATTAGCTTTTTAAGACTGCATTTGACTTTCATTTGATTCAAAAAGGTTTGTATGAATGTATTTTGACTTTCATTAGTTTCAATTAGCTTTAAAGAATGCATTTTAATTTCATTTGATTCAAAAAGCTTTGTTTGAATGTGTTTGACTTTCATTATATTCAATTAGCTTTGAATAATGCATTTGACTTTCATTTGATTTAAAAAAGCATTGTTTGAATGTATTTAACTTTCATTTGGATCAATTTCCTTTGAAGTATGCATTTGACTTTCATTTGATTCAAAAAAGCTTTGTTTGAATGTGTTTGACTTTCATTTGTTTCAATTAGCTTTGAAGAATGATTTTGACTTTCATTTGATTTATTAAGCTTTGTTTTGAATGTGTTTTGACTTTCATTCGATTCAATTAGCTTTTTAAGAATGCATTTGACTTTCATTTGATTCAAAAAGGTTTGTTTGAATGTGTTTGACTTTCATTTAATTCAATTAGCTTTGAAGAATGCATTTGAATTTCATTTTATTCAAAAAGCTTTGTATGAATGCGTTTGACTTTCATTAGTTCCAATTAGCTTTGAAGAATGCAATTGACTTTCAATTGATTCATTAAGCTTTGTTTGAATGTGTTTGACTTTCATTCGATTCAATTAGCTTTTAAGACTGCATTTGACTTTCATTTGATTCAAAAAGGTTTGTATGAATGTATTTGACTTTCATTAGTTTCAATTAGCTTTGAAGAATGCATTTGACTTTCATTTGGTTCAAAAAGCTTTGTGTGAATGTGTTTGACTTTAATTTATTCTATTAGCATTGTTGAATGCATTTGCATTTCATTTGATTCAAAAGCTATATTTGAATGTGTTTGACTTTCATTCAATTCAATTAGCTTTTAAGACTGCATTTGACTTCATTTGATTCCAAAAGGTTTGTATGAATGTATTTGACTTTCATTAGTTTCAATTAGCTTTGAAGAATGCATTTGACTTTCATTTGGTTCAAAAAGCTTTGTGTGAATGTGTTTGACTTTCATTTGATTCAATTAGCTTTGAAAAATGCATTTAAATTTCAATTGATTCAAAAAGCTTTGTTTGAATGTGTTTGACTTTCATTCGATTCAATTAGCTTTTAAGAATGCAATTGACTTTCGTTTGATTCGAAAAGTTTCGTTTGAATGTGTTTGACTTTCATTTGATTCAATTACCTTTGAAGTATGC
This sequence comes from Chenopodium quinoa, assembly GCF_001683475.1. NCBI lineage: Eukaryota > Viridiplantae > Streptophyta > Magnoliopsida > Caryophyllales > Amaranthaceae > Chenopodium > Chenopodium quinoa. The sequence goes on along the minus strand of NW_018743436.1, from coordinate 42,807 downwards.
ATTTGACTTTCATTTGATTCAAAAAGCTTTGTTTGAATGTGTTTGACTTTCATTTGGATCAATTAGCTTTGAAGAATTCATTTGAATTTCATTTGATTCAAAAAGCTTTTTTTGAATGTGTTTGACTTTCATTCGATTCAATTAGCTTTTAAGAATGCATTTGACTTTCATTTGATTCAAAAAGGTTTGTTTGAATGTGTTTGACTTTCATTTGATTCAATTTGCTTTGAAGAACGCATTTGAATTTCATTTTATTCAAAAAGATTTGTATGAATGCTTTTGACTTTCATTAGTTTCAATTAGCTTTGAAGAATGCATTTAACTTTCATTTGGTTCAAAAATCTTTGTTTGAATGTGTTTGACTTTCATTCGATTCAATTAGCTTTTAAGAATGCATTTGACTTTCATTTGATTCAAGAAGGTTTGTTTGAATGTGTTTGACTTTCATTATTTTCAATTAGCTTTGAAGAATGCATTTGACTTTCATTTGGTTCAAAAAACTTTGTTTGAATTTGTATGACTTTCATTTTATTCAATTAGCTTTAAAGAATGCATTTTAATTTCATTTGATTCAAAAAAGCTTTGTTTGAATGTGTTTGACTTTCATTATATTCAATTAGCTTTGAATAATGCATTTGACTTTCATTTGATTTAAAAAGCATTGTTTGAATGTATTTGACTTTCATTTGGATCAATTACCTTTGAAGTATGCATTTGACTTTCATTTGATTCAAAAAGCTTTGTTTGAATGTGTTTGACTTTCATTTGTTTCAATTAGCTTTGAAGGATTTTGACTTTCATTTGATTCATTAAGCTTTGTTTTGAATGTGTTTGACTTTCATTCGATTCAATTAGCTTTTAAGAATGCATTTGACTTTCATTTGATTCAAAAAGGTTTGTTTGAATGTGTTTTACTTTCATTTGATTCAATTAGCTTTGAAGAATGCATTTTGAATTTCATTTTATTCAAAAAGCTTTGTATGAATGCGTTTGACTTTCATTAGTTTCAATTAGCTTTGAAGAATGCAATTGACTTTCATTTGATTCATTAAGCTTTGTTTGAATGTGTTTGACTTTCATTCGATTCAATTAGCTTTTAAGACTGCATTTGACTTTCATTTGATTCAAATTTGTATGAATGTATTTGACTTTCATTAGTTTCAATTAGCTTTAAAGAATGCATTTGACTTTCATTTGATTCAAAAAGCTTTGTTGAATGTGTTTGACTTTCATTTGATTCAATTAGCTTTGAATAATGCATTTGACTTTCATTTGATTTAAAAAGCTTGTTTGAATGTATTTGACTTTCATTTGGATCAATTTCCTTTGAAGTATGCATTTGACTTTCATTTGATTCAAAAGCTTTGTTTGAATGTGTTTGACTTTCATTTGTTTCAATTAGCTTTGAAGAATGATTTTGACTTTCATTTGATTTATTAAGCTTTGTTTTGAATGTGTTTGACTTTCATTCGATTCAATTAGCTTTTAAGAATGCATTTGACTTTCATTTGATTCAAAAAGGTTTTTTTGAATGTGTTTGACTTTCATTTAATTCAATTAGCTTTGAAGAATGCATTTGAATTTCATTTTATTCAAAAAGCTTTGTATGAATGCGTTTGACTTTCATTAGTTCAATTAGCTTTGAAGAATGCAATTGACTTTCAATTGATTCATTAAGCTTTGTTTGAATGTGTTTGACTTTCATTCGATTCAATTAGCTTTTAAGACTGCATTTGACTTTCATTTGATTCAAAAAGGTTTGTATGAATGTATTTGACTTTCATTAGTTTCAATTAGCTTTGAAGAATGCATTTGACTTTCATTTGGTTCAAAAAGCTTTGTGTGAATGTGTTTTGACTTTAATTTATTCTATTAGCATTGTTGAATGCATTTGCATTTCATTTGATTCAAAAGCTTATATTTGAATGTGTTTGACTTTCATTCAATTCAATTAGCTTTTAAGACTGCATTTGACTTTCATTTGATTCGAAAAGGTTTGTATGAATGTATTTGACTTTCATTAGTTTCAATTAGCTTTGAAGAATGCATTTGAATTTCATTTTATTCAAAAAGCTTTGTATGAATGCGTTTGACTTTCATTAGTTCCAATTAGCTTTGAAGAATGCAATTGACTTTCAATTGATACATTAAGCTTTGTTTGAATGTGTTTGACTTTCATTCGATTCAATTAGCTTTTAAGACTGCATTTGACTTTCATTTGATTCAAAAAGGTTTGTATGAATGTATTTGACTTTCATTAGTTTCAATTAGCTTTGAAGAATGCATTTGACTTTCATTTGGTTCAAAAAGCTTTGTGTGAATGTGTTTGACTTTAATTTATTCTATTAGCATTGTTGAATGCATTTGCATTTCATTTGATTCAAAAGCTATATTTGAATGTGGTTGACTTTCATTCAATTCAATTAGCTTTTGAATAATGCATTTGACTTTCATTTGATTTAAAAAGCATTGTTTGAATGTATTTGACTTTCATTAGTTTCAATTAGCTTTGAAGAATGCATTTGACTTTCATTTGGTTCAAAAAGCTTTGTGTGAATGTGTTTGACTTTCATTTGATTCAATTAGCTTTGAAAAATGCATTTAAATTTCAATTGATTCAAAAAGCTTTGTTTGAATGTGTTTGACTTTCATTCGATTCAATTAGCTTTTAAGAATGCAATTGACTTTCGTTTGATTCGAAAAGTTTCGTTTGAATGTGTTTGACTTTCATTTGATTCAATTACCTTTGAAGTATGCATTTGACTTTCATTTGATTCAAAAAGCTTTGTTTGAATGTGTTTGACTTTCATTTGGATCAATTAGCTTTGAAGAATTCATTTGAATTTCATTTGATTCAAAAAGCTTTTTTTGAATGTGTTTGACTTTCATTCGATTCAATTAGCTTTTAAGAATGCATTTGACTTTCATTTGATTCAAAAAGGTTTGTTTGAATGTGTTTGACTTTCATTTGATTCAATTTGCTTTGAAGAACGCATTTGAATTTCATTTTATTCAAAAAGATTTGTATGAATGCTTTTGACTTTCATTAGTTTCAATTAGCTTTGAAGAATGCATTTAACTTTCATTTGGTTCAAAAATCTTTGTTTGAATGTGTTTGACTTTCATTCGATTCAATTAGCTTTTAAGACTGCATTTGACTTTCATTTGATTCAAGAAGGTTTGTTTGAATGTGTTTGACTTTCATTATTTTCAATTAGCTTTGAAGAATGCATTTGACTTTCATTTTGTTCAAAAAACTTTGTTTGAATTTGTATGACTTTCATTTTATTCAATTAGCTTTAAAGAATGCATTTTAATTTCATTTGATTAAAAAAGCTTTGTTTGAATGTGTTTGAATTTAATTATATTCAATTAGCTTTGAATAATGCATTTGACTTTCATTTGATTTAAAAAGCATTGTTTGAATGTATTTGACTTTCATTTGGATCAATTACCTTTGAAGTATGCATTTGACTTTCATTTGATTCAAAAAGCTTTGTTTGAATGTGTTTGACTTTCATTTGTTTCAATTAGCTTTGAAGAATGATTTTGACTTTCATTTGATTCATTAAGCTTTGTTTTGAATGTGTTTGACTTTCATTCGATTCAATTAGCTTTTAAGAATGCATTTGACTTTCATTTGATTCAAAAAGGTTTGTTTGAATGTGTTTGACTTTCATTTGATTCAATTAGCTTTGAAGAATGCATTTGAATTTCATTTTATTCAAAAAGCTTTGTATGAATGCGTTTGACTTTCATTAGTTTCAATTAGCTTTGAAGAATGCAATTGACTTTCATTTGATTCATTAAGCTTTGTTTGAAATGTGTTTGACTTTCATTCGATTCAATTAGCTTTTAAGAACTGCATTTGACTTTCATTTGATTCAAAAAGGTTTGTATGAATGTATTTGACTTTCATTAGTTTCAATTAGCTTTAAAGAATGCATTTTAATTTCATTTGATTCAAAAAGCTTTGTTTGAATGTGTTTTGATTTTCATTATATTCAATTAGCTTTGAATAATGCATTTGACTTTCATTTGATTTAAAAAGCATTGTTTGAATGTATTTGACTTTCATTTGGATCAATTTCCTTTGAAGTATGCATTTGACTTTCATTTGATTCAAAAAGCTTTGTTTGAATGTGTTTGACTTTCATTTGTTTCAATTAGCTTTGAAGAATGATTTTGACTTTCATTTGATTTATTAAGCTTTGTTTTGAATGTGTTTGACTTTCATTCGATTCAATTAGCTTTTAAGAATGCATTTGACTTTCATTTGATTCAAAAAGGTTTGTTTGAATGTGTTTGACTTTCAATATGATTCAATTAGCTTTGAAGAATGCATTTGAATTTCATTTTATTCAAAAAGCTTTGTATGAATGCGTTTGACTTTCATTAGTTCCAATTAGCTTTGAAGAATGCAATTGACTTTCAATTGATTCATTAAGCTTTGTTTGAATGTGTTTGACTTTCATTCGATTCAATTAGCTTTTAAGACTGCATTTGACTTTCATTTGATTCAAAAAGGTTTGTATGAATGTATTTGACTTTCATTAGTTTCAATTAGCTTTAAAGAATGCATTTGACTTTCATTTGGTTCAAAAAGCTTTGTGTGAATGTGTTTGACTTTCATTTGATTTAATTAGCTTAGAAAAATGCATTTAAAATTTCAATTGATTCAAAAAAGCTTTGTTTGAATGTGTTTGACTTTCATTCGATTCAATTAGCTTTTAAGAATGCAATTGACTTTCGTTTGATTCGAAAAGTTTCGTTTGAATGTGTTTCACTTTCATTTGATTCAATTACCTTTGAAGTATGCATTTGACTTTCATTTGATTCAAAAAGCTTTGTTTGAATGTGTTTGACTTTCATTTGGATCAATTAGCTTTGAAGAATTCATTTGAATTTCATTTGATTCAAAAAGCTTTTTTTGAATGTGTTTGACTTTCATTCGATTCAATTAGCTTTTAAGAATGCATTTGACTTTCATTTGATTCAAAAAGGTTTGTTTGAATGTGTTTGACTTTCATTTGATTCAATTTGCTTTGAAGAACGCATTTGAATTTCATTTTATTCAAAAAGATTTGTATGAATGCTTTTGACTTTCATTAGTTTCAATTAGCTTTGAAGAATGCATTTAACTTTCATTTGGTTCAAAAATCTTTGTTTGAATGTGTTTGACTTTCATTCGATTCAATTAGCTTTTAAGAATGCATTTGACTTTCATTTGATTCAAGAAGGTTTGTTTGAATGTGTTTGACTTTCATTATTTTCAATTAGCTTTGAAGAATGCATTTGACTTTCATTTTGTTCAAAAAACTTTGTTTGAATTTGTATGACTTTCATTTTATTCAATTAGCTTTAAAGAATGCATTTTAATTTCATTTGATTAAAAAAGCTTTGTTTGAATGTGTTTGAATTTAATTATATTCAATTAGCTTTGAATAATGCATTTGACTTTCATTTGATTTAAAAAGCATTGTTTGAATGTATTTGACTTTCATTTGGATCAATTACCTTTGAAGTATGCATTTGACTTTCATTTGATTCAAAAAGCTTTGTTTGAATGTGTTTGACTTTCATTTGTTTCAATTAGCTTTGAAGAATGATTTTGACTTTCATTTGATTCATTAAGCTTTGTTTTGAATGTGTTTGACTTTCATTCGATTCAATTAGCTTTTAAGAATGCATTTGACTTTCATTTGATTCAAAAAGGTTTGTTTGAATGTGTTTGACTTTCATTTGATTCAATTAGCTTTGAAGAATGCATTTGAATTTCATTTTATTCAAAAAGCTTTGTATGAATGCGTTTGACTTTCATTAGTTTCAATTAGCTTTGAAGAATGCAATTGACTTTCATTTGATTCATTAAGCTTTGTTTGAATGTGTTTGACTTTCATTCGATTCAATTAGCTTTTAAGACTGCATTTGACTTTCATTTGATTCAAAAAGGTTTGTATGAATGTATTTGACTTTCATTAGTTTCAATTAGCTTTAAAGAATGCATTTTAATTTCATTTGATTCAAAAAGCTTTGTTTGAATGTGTTTGATTTTCATTATATTCAATTAGCTTTGAATAATGCATTTGACTTTCATTTTGATTTAAAAAGCATTGTTTGAATGTATTTGACTTTCATTTGGATCAATTTCCTTTGAAGTATGCATTTGACTTTCATTTGATTCAAAAAGCTTTGTTTGAATGTGTTTGACTTTCATTTGTTTCAATTAGCTTTGAAGAATGATTTTGACTTTCATTTGATTTATTAAGCTTTGTTTTGAATGTGTTTGACTTTCATTCGATTCAATTAGCTTTTAAGAATGCATTTGACTTTCATTTGATTCAAAAAGGTTTGTTTGAATGTGTTTGACTTTCATATGATTCAATTAGCTTTGAAGAATGCATTTGAATTTCATTTTATTCAAAAAAGCTTTGTATGAATGCGTTTGACTTTCATTAGTTCCAATTAGCTTTGAAGAATGCAATTGACTTTCAATTGATTCATTAAGCTTTGTTTGAATGTGTTTGACTTTCATTCGATTCAATTAGCTTTTAAGACTGCATTTGACTTTCATTTGATTCAAAAAGGTTTGTATGAATGTATTTGACTTTCATTAGTTTCAATTAGCTTTAAAGAATGCATTTGACTTTCATTTGGTTCAAAAAGCTTTGTGTGAATGTGTTTGACTTTCATTTGATTTAATTAGCTTAGAAAAATGCATTTAAATTTCAATTGATTCAAAAAGCTTTGTTTGAATGTGTTTGACTTTCATTCGATTCAATTAGCTTTTAAGAATGCAATTGACTTTCGTTTGATTCGAAAAGTTTCGTTTGAATGTGTTTGACTTTCATTTGATTCAATTACCTTTGAAGTATGCATTTGACTTTCATTTGATTCAAAAAGCTTTGTTTGAATGTGTTTGACTTTCATTTGGATCAATTAGCTTTGAAGAATTCATTTGAATTTCATTTGATTCAAAAACCTTTTTTTGAATGTGTTTGACTTTCATTCGACTCAATTAGCTTTTAAGAATGCATTTGACTTTCATTTGATTCAAAAAGGTTTGTTTGAATGTGTTTGACTTTCATTTGATTCAATTTGCTTTGAAGAACGCATTTGAATTTCATTTTATTCAAAAAGATTTGTATGAATGCTTTTGACTTTCATTAGTTTCAATTAGCTTTGAAGAATGCATTTAACTTTCATTTGGTTCAAAAATCTTTGTTTGAATGTGTTTGACTTTCATTCGATTCAATTAGCTTTTAAGAATGCATTTGACTTTCATTTGATTCAAGAAGGTTTGTTTGAATGTGTTTGACTTTCATTATTTTCAATTAGCTTTGAAGAATGCATTTGACTTTCATTTGGTTCAAAAAACTTTGTTTGAATTTGTATGACTTTCATTTTATTCAATTAGCTTTAAAGAATGCATTTTAATTTCATTTGATTCAAAAAGCTTTGTTTGAATGTGTTTGACTTTCATTATATTCAATTAGCTTTGAATAATGCATTTGACTTTCATTTTGATTTAAAAAGCATTGTTTGAATGTATTTGACTTTCATTTGGATCAATTACCTTTGAAGTATGCATTTGACTTTCATTTGATTCAAAAAGCTTTGTTTGAATGTGTTTGACTTTCATTTGTGTCAATTAGCTTTGAAGAATGCATTTGACTTTCATTTGATTAGAAAAGTTTTGTTTGAATGTGATTGACTTTCATTTGATTCAATTAGGTTTGAAGAATGCATTTTACTTTCATTTGACTCAAAAAGCTTTGTTTGAATGTGTTTGATTTTCATTCGATCTAATTAGCTTTTAAGAATGCATTTGACTTTCATTTATTTCAAAAAGGTTTGTTTGAATGTGTTTGACTTTCATTAGTTTCAATTAGCTTTGAAAAATGCATTTGACTTTCAATTGGTTCAAAAAACTTTGTTTGAATGTGTTTGACTTTCATTTAATTCAATTAGCTTTAAAGAATGCATTTTAATTTCATTTGATTCAAAAAGCTTTGTTTGAATGTATTTGACTTTCATTTGGATCAATTAGCTTTGAAGAATGCATTGACTTTCATTTGATTCAAAAAGCTTTGTTTGAATGTGTTTGACTTTAATTTTATTCATATAGCTTTGAAGAATGATTTTGACTTTCATTTGATTCATTAAGCTTTGTTTCAATGTGTTTGACTTTCGTTTGGATCAATTAGCTTTGAAGAATTCATTTGAATTTCATTTGATTCAAAAAGCTTTGTTTAAATGTGTTTGACTTTCATTTGATTCAATTACCTTTGAAGTATGCATTTGACTTTTATTTGATTCAAAAAGGTTTGTTTGAATGTGTTTGACTTTCATTTGATTCAATTAGCTTTGAAGAACGCATTTGAATTTCATTTTATTCAAAAAGCTTTTTATGAATGGTTTTGACTTTCATTAGTTTCAATTAGCTTTGAAGAATGCATTTAACTTTCATTTGGTTCAAAAATCTTTGTTTGAATGTGTTTGACTTTCATTCGATTCAATTAGCTTTAAAGAATGCATTTGACTTTCATTTGATTCAAGAAGGTTTGTTTGAATGTGTTTGACTTTCATTATTTTCAATTAGCTTTGAAGAATGCATTTGACTTTCATTTGGTTCAAAAAGCTTTGTGTGAATGTGTTTGACTTTCATTTGATTCAATTAGCTTTGAAAAACGCATTTAAATTTCAATTGATTCAAAAAGCTTTGTTTGAATGTGTTTGACTTTCATTCGATTCAATTAGCTTTTAAGAATGCAATAGACTTTCATTTGATTCGAAAAGTTTCGTTTGAATGTGTTTGACTTTCATTTGATTCAATTACCTTTGAAGTATGCATTTGACTTTCATTTTGATTCAAAAAGCTTTGTTTGAATGTGTTTTGACTTTCATTTGGATCAATTAGCTTTGAAGAATTCATTTGAATTTCATTTGATTCTAAAAGCTTTGTTTGAATGTGTTTGACTTTCATTCTAATCAATTAGCTTTGAAGAATGCATTTGACTTTCATTTGATTCAAAAAGCTTTGTTTGAATTTGTTTGACTTTCATTTGGATCAATTAGCTTTGAAGAATGCATTTGACTTTTATTCGATTAATTAAGCTTTGTGTGAATGTGTTTGACTTTCATTTGATTAAATTAGCTTTTAAGAATGCATTTGACTTTCATTTGATAAGAAAAGTTTTGTTTGAATGTGATTGACTTTCATTTGATTAAATTAGGTTTGAAGAATGCATTTTACTTTCATTTGACTCAAAAAAGCTTTGTTTGAATGTGTTTGATTTTCATTCGATCTAATTAGCTTTTAAGAATGCATTTGACTTTCATTTATTTCAAAAAAGTTTGTTTGAATGTGTTTTGAGTTTCATTAGTTTCAATTAGCTTTGAAGAATGCATTTGATTTTATTTGATTAAAAAAGGTTTGTTTGAATGTGTTTGACTTTCATTCGATTCAATTAGCTTTTAAGACTGCATTTGACTTTCATTTGATTCAAAAAGGTTTGTATGAATGTATTTGACTTTCATTAGTTTCAATTAGCTTTGAAGAATGCATTTGACTTACATTTGGTTCAAAAAGCTTTGTTTGTATTTGTATGACTTTCATTTGATTCAATTAGCTTTGAAAAATGCATTTAAATTTCAATTGATTCAAAAAGCTTTGTTTCAATGTGTTTGACTTTCGTTTGGATCAATTAGCTTTGAAGAATTCATTTGAATTTCATTTGATTCAAAAAGCTTTGTTTAAAGGTGTTTGACTTTCATTTGATTCAATTACCTTTGAAGTATGCATTTGACTTTTATTTGATTCAAAAAGGTTTGTTTGAATGTGTTTGACTTTCATTTGATTCAATTAGCTTTGAAGAACGCATTTGAATTTCATTTTATTCAAAAAGCTTTTTATGAATGGTTTTGACTTTCATTAGTTTCAATTAGCTTTGAAGAATGCATTTAACTTTCATTTGGTTCAAAAATCTTTGTTTGAATGTGTTTGACTTTCATTCGATTCAATTAGCTTTAAAGAATGCATTTGACTTTCATTTGATTCAAGAAGGTTTGTTTGAATGTGTTTGACTTTCATTATTTTCAATTAGCTTTGAAGAATGCATTTGACTTTCATTTGGTTCAAAAAACTTTGTTTGAATTTGTATGACTTTCATTTTATTCAATTAGCTTTAAAGAATGCATTTTAATTTCATTTGATTCAAAAAGCTTTGTTTGAATGTGTTTGACTTTCATTATATTCAATTAGCTATGAATAATGCATTTGACTTTCATTTGATTTAAAAAGCATTGTTTGAATGTATTTGATTTTTATTTGGATCAATTACCTTTGAAGTATGCATTTGACTTTCATTTGATTCAAAAAGCTTTGTTTGAATGTGTTTGACATTTATTTGTTTCAATTAGCTTTGAAAAATGCATTTGACTTTCATTTGATTAGAAAAGTTTTGTTTGAATGTGATTGACTTTCATTTGATTAAATTAGGTTTGAAGAATGCATTTTACTTTCATTTGACTCAAAAAGCTTTGTTTGAATGTGTTTAATTTTCATTCGATCTAATTAGCTTTCAAGAATGCATTTGACTTTCATTTATTTCACAAAGGTTTGTTTGAATGTGTTTGACTTTCATTAGTTTCAATTAGCTTTGAAGAAAGCATTTGACATTCATTTGGTTCAAAAAACTTTGTTTGAATGTGTTTGACTTTCATTTTATTCAATTAGCTTTAAAGAATGCATTTTAATTTCATTATATTCAAAAGCTTTGTTTGAATGTGTTTGACTTTCATTATATTCAATTAGCTTTGAAGAATGCATTTGACTTTCATTTGATTTAAAAAGCTTTGTTTGAATGTATTTGACTTTCATTTGGATCAATTAGCTTTGAAGAATGCATTGACTTTCATTTGATTCAAAAAGCTTTGTTTGAATGTGTTTGACTTTAATTCTATTCATATAGCTTTGAAGAATGATTTTGACTTTCATTTGATCATTAAGCTTTGTTTTGAATGTGTTTGACTTTCATTCGATTCAATTAGCTTTTAAGAATGCATTTGACTTTCATTTGATTCAAAAAGGTTTGTTTGAATGTGTTTGACTTTCATTTGATTCAATTACCTTTGAAGAATGCATTTGAATTTCATTTTATTCAAAAAGCTTTGTATGAATGCGTTTGACTTTCATTAGTTTCAATTAGCTTTGAAGAATGCCATTGACTTTCATTTGATTCATTAAGCTTTGTTTGAATGTGTTTGACTTTCATTCGATTCAATTAGCTTTTAAGACTGCATTTGACTTTCATTTGATTCAAAAAGGTTTGTATGAATGTATTTGACTTTCATTAGTTTCAATTAGCTGTGAAGAATGCATTTAACTTTCATTTGGTTCAAAAATCTTTGTTTGAATGTGTTTGACTTTCATTCGATTCAATTAGCTTTTAAGAATGCATTTGACTTTCATTTGATTCAAGAAGGTTTGTTTGAATGTGTTTGACTTTCATTATTTTCAATTAGCTTTGAAGAATGCATTTGACTTTCATTTTGTTCAAAAAGCTTTGTGTGAATGTGTTTGACTTTCATTTGATTCAATTAGCTTTGAAAAACGCATTTAAATTTCAATTGATTCAAAAAGCTTTGTTTGAATGTGTTTGACTTTCATTCGATTCAATTAGCTTTTAAGAATGCAATTGACTTTCATTTGATTCGAAAAGTTTCGTTTGAATGTGTTTGACTTTCATTTGATTCAATTACCTTTGAAGTATGCATTTGACTTTCATTTGATTCAAAAAGCTTTGTTTGAATGTGTTTGACTTTCATTTGGATCAATTAGCTTTGAAGAAATCATTTGAATTCATTTGATTCTAAAAGCTTTGTTTGAATGTGTTTGACTTTCATTCTAATCAATTAGCTTTGAAGAATGCATTTGACTTTCATTTGATTCAAAAAGCTTTGTTTGAATTTGTTTGACTTTCATTTGGATCAATTAGCTTTGAAGAATGCATTTGACTTTTATTTGATTAATTAAGCTTTGTGTGAATGTGTTTGACTTTCATTTGATTAAATTAGCTTTTAAGAATGCATTTGACTTTCATTTGATAAGAAAAGTTTTGTTTGAATGTGATTGACTTTCATTTGATTAAATTAGGTTTGAAGAATGCATTTTACTTTCATTTGACTCAAAAAGCTTTGTTTGAATGTGTTTGATTTTCATTCGATCTAATTAGCTTTTAAGAATGCATTTGACTTTCATTTATTTCAAAAAAGTTTGTTTGAATGTGTTTGAGTTTCATTAGTTTCAATTAGCTTTGAAGAATGCATTTGATTTTTATTTGATTAAAAAAGGTTTGTTTGAATGTGTTTGACTTTCATTCGATTCAATTAGCTTTTAAGACTGCATTTGACTTTCATTTGATTCAAAAAGGTTTGTATGAATGTATTTGACTTTCATTAGTTTCAATTAGCTTTGAAGAATGCATTTGACTTTCATTTGGTTCAAAAAGCTTTGTTTGTATTTGTATGACTTTCATTTGATTCAATTAGCTTTGAAAAATGCATTTAAATTTCAATTGATTCAAAAAGCTTTGTTTCAATGTGTTTGACTTTCGTTTGGATCAATTAGCTTTGAAGAATTCATTTGAATTTCATTTGATTCAAAAAGCTTTGTTTAAATGTGTTTGACTTTCATTTGATTCAATTACCTTTGAAGTATGCATTTGACTTTTATTTGATTCAAAAAGGTTTGTTTGAATGTGTTTGACTTTCATTTGATTCAATTAGCTTTGAAGAACGCATTTGAATTTCATTTTATTCAAAAAGCTTTTTATGAATGGTTTTGACTTTCATTAGTTTCAATTAGCTTTGAAGAATGCATTTAACTTTCATTTGGTTCAAAAATCTTTGTTTGAATGTGTTTGACTTTCATTCGATTCAATTAGCTTTAAAGAATGCATTTGACTTTCATTTGATTCAAGAAGGTTTGTTTGAATGTGTTTGACTTTCATTATTTTCAATTAGCTTTGAAGAATGCATTTGACTTTCATTTGGTTCAAAAAACTTTGTTTGAATTTGTATGACTTTCATTTTATTCAATTAGCTTTAAAGAATGCATTTTAATTTCATTTGATTCAAAAAGCTTTGTTTGAATGTGTTTGACTTTCATTATATTCAATTAGCTTTGAATAATGCATTTGACTTTCATTTGATTTAAAAAGCATTGTTTGAATGTATTTGATTTTTATTTGGATCAATTACCTTTGAAGTATGCATTTGACTTTCATTTGATTCAAAAAGCTTTGTTTGAATGTGTTTGACATTTATTTGTTTCAATTAGCTTTGAAAAATGCATTTGACTTTCATTTGATTAGAAAAGTTTTGTTTGAATGTGATTGACTTTCATTTGATTAAATTAGGTTTGAAGAATGCATTTTACTTTCATTTGACTCAAAAAGCTTTGTTTGAATGTGTTTAATTTTCATTCGATCTAATTAGCTTTCAAGAATGCATTTGACTTTCATTTATTTCACAAAGGTTTGTTTGAAAGTGTTTGACTTTCATTAGTTTCAATTAGCTTTGAAGAAAGCATTTGACATTCATTTGGTTCAAAAAACTTTGTTTGAATGTGTTTGACTTTCATTTTATTCAATTAGCTTTAAAGAATGCATTTTAATTTCATTTGATTCAAAAAGCTTTGTTTGAATGTGTTTGACTTTCATTATATTCAATTAGCTTTGAAGAATGCATTTGACTTTCATTTGATTTAAAAAGCTTTGTTTGAATGTATTTGACTTTCATTTGGATCAATTAGCTTTGAAGAATGCATTGACTTTCATTTGATTCAAAAAGCTTTGTTTGAATGTGTTTGACTTTAATTCTATTCATATAGCTTTGAAGAATGATTTTGACTTTCATTTGATCATTAAGCTTTGTTTTGAATGTGTTTGACTTTCATTCGATTCAATTAGCTTTTAAGAATGCATTTGACTTTCATTTGATTCAAAAAGGTTTGTTTGAATGTGTTTGACTTTCATTTGATTCAATTACCTTTGAAGAATGCATTTGAATTTCATTTTATTCAAAAAGCTTTGTATGAATGCGTTTGACTTTCATTAGTTTCAATTAGCTTTGAAGAATGCCATTGACTTTCATTTGATTCATTAAGCTTTGTTTGAATGTGTTTGACTTTCATTCGATTCAATTAGCTTTTAAGACTGCATTTGACTTTCATTTGATTCAAAAAGGTTTGTATGAATGTATTTGACTTTCATTAGTTTCAATTAGCTTTGAAGAATGCATTTGACTTTCATTTGGTTCAAAAAGCTTTGTGTGAATGTGTTTGACTTTCATTTGATTCAATTAGCTTTGAAAAATGCATTTAAATTTCAATTGATTCAAAAAGCTTTGTTTGAATGTGTTTGACTTTCATTAGATTCAATTAGCTTTTAAGAATGCAATTGACTTTCATTTTATTCAATTACCTTTGAATTATGCATTGACTTTCATTTGATTCAAAAAGCTTTGTTTGAATGTGTTTGACTTTCATTTGGATTAATTACCTTTGAAGTATGCATTTGACTTTCATTTGATTCAAAAAGCTTTGTTTGAATGTGTTTGACTTTCATTTGTTTCAATTAGCTTTGAAGAATGCATTTGACTTTCATTTGATTAGAAAAGTTTCGTTTGAATGTGATTTACTTTCATTTGATTAAATTAGGTTTGAAGAATGCATTTTACTTTCATTTGACTCAAAAAGCTTTGTTTGAATGTGTTAGATTTTCATTCGATCTAATTAGCTTTTAAGAATGCATTTGACTTTCATTTATTTCAAAAAGGTTTGTTTGAATGTGTTTGACTTTCATTAGTTTCAATTAGCTTTGAAGAATGCATTTGATTTTCATTTGGTTCAAAAAACTTTGTTTGAATGTGTTTGACTTTCATTTTATTCAATTAGCTTTAAAGAATGCATTTTAATTTCATTTGATTCAAAAATCTTTGTTTGAATGTGTTTGACTTTTATTATATTCAATTAGCTTTGAAGAATGCATTTGACTTTCATTTGATTTAAAAAGCTTTGTTTGAATGTATTTGACTTTCATTTGGATCAATTAGCTTTGAAGAATGCATTGACTTTCATTTGATTCAAAAAGCTTTGTTTGAATGTGTTTGACTTTAATTCTATTCATATAGCTTTGAAGAATGATTTTGACTTTCATTTGATTCATTAAGCTTTGTTTTGAATGTGTTTGACTTTCATTCGATTCAATTAGATTTTAAGAATGCATTTGACTTTCATTTGATTCAAAAAGGTTTGTTTGAATGTGTTTGACATTCATTTGATTCAATTAGCTTTGAAGAATACATTTGAATTCCATTTTATTCAAATAGCTTTGTATGAATGCGTTTGACTTTCATTAGTTTCAATTAGCTTTGAATAATGCAATTGACTTTCATTTCATTCATTAAGCTTTGTTTGAATGTGTTTGACTTTCATTCAATTCAATTAGCTTTTATGACTGCATTTGACTTTCATTTGATTCAAAAAGGTTTGTATGAATGTATTTGACTTTCATTAGTTTCAATTAGCTTTGAAGAATGCATTTGACTTTCATTTGGTTCAAAAAGCTTTGTGTGAATGTGTTTGACTTTCATTTGATTCAATTAGCTTTGAAAAAGTCATTTAAATTTCAATTGATTCAAAAAGCTTTGTTTGAATGTGTTTGACTTTCATTCGATTCAATTAGCTTTTAAGAATGCAATTGACTTTCATTTGATTCGAAAAGTTTCATTTGAATGTGTTTGACTTTCATTTGATTCAATTACCTTTGAATTATGCATTGACTTTCATTTGATTCAAAAAGCTTTGTTTGAATGTGTTTGACTTTCATTTGGATCAATTAGCTTTGAAGAATGCATTTGACTTTCATTTGATTCAAAAAGCTTTGTTTGAATGTGTTTGACTTTCATTCTATACAATTAGCTTTGAAGAATGCATTTGACTTTCATTTGGTTCAAAAAACTTTGTTTGAATTTGTAGGACTTTCATTTTATTCAATTAGCTTAAAAGAATGCATTTTAATTTCATTTGATTCAAAAAGCTTTGTTTGAATGTGTTTGACTTTCATTATATTCAATTAGCTTTGAATAATGCATTTGACTTTCATTTGATTTAAAAAGCATTGTTTGAATGTATTTGACTTTCATTTGGATCAATTACCTTTGAAGTATGCATTTGACTTTCATTTGATTCAAAAAGCTTTGTTTGAATGTGTTTGACTTTCATTAGTTTCAATTAGCTTTGAAGAATGCATTTGACTTTCATTTGATTAGAAAAGTTTCGTTTGAATGTGATTGACTTTCATTTGATTAAATTAGGTTTGAAGAATGCATTTTACTTTCATTTGACTCAAAAAGCTTTGTTTGAATGTGTTTGATTTTCATTCGATCTAATTAGCTTTTAAGAATGCATTTGACTTTCATTTATTTCAAAAAGGTTTGTTTGAATGTGTTTGACTTTCATTAGTTTTAATTAGCTTTGAAGATTGCATTTGACTTTCATTTGGTTCAAAAAACTTTGTTTGAATGTGTTTGACTTTCATTTTATTCAATTAGCTTTAAAGAATGCATTTTAATTTCATTTGATTCAAAAATCTTTGTTTGAATGTGTTTGACTTTCATTATATAAAATTAGCTTTGAAGAATGCATTTGACTTTCATTTGATTTAAAAAGCTTTGTTTGAATGTATTTGACTTTCATTTGGATGAATTAGCTTTGAAGAATGCATTGACTTTCATTTGATTCAAAAAGCTTTGTTTGAATGTGTTTGACTTTAATTCTATTCATATAGCTTTGAAGAATGATTTTGACTTTCATTTGATTCATTAAGTTTTGTTTTGAATGTGTTTGACTTTCATTCGATTCAATTAGCTTTTAAGAATGCATTTGACTTTCATTTGATTCAAAAAGGTTTGTTTGAATGTGTTTGACTTTCATTTGATTCAAAAAAGCTTTGAAGAATGCATTTGAATTTCATTTTATTCAAAAAGCTTTGTATGAATGCGTTTGACTTTCATTAGTTTCAATTAGCTTTGAAGAATGCAATTGACTTTCATTTCATTTATTAAGCTTTGTTTGAATGTGTTTGACTTTCATTCGATTCAATTAGCTTTTAAGACTGCATTTGACTTTCATTTGATTCAAAAAGGTTTGTTTGAATGTGTTTGACTTTCATTTGATTCAATTAGCTTTGAAGAATGCATTTGAATTTCATGTTATTCAAAAAGCTTTGTATGAATGCGTTTGACTTTCATTCGTTTCAATTAGCTTTGAAGAATGCAATTGACTTTCATTTGATTCATTAAGCTTTGTTTGAATGTGTTTGACTTTTATTCGATTCAATTAGCTTTTAAGACTGCATTTGACTTTCATTTGATTCAAAAAGGTTTGTATGAATGTATTTGACTTTCATTAGTTTCAATTAGCTTTAAAGAATGCATTTTAATTTCATTTGATTCAAAAAGCTTTGTTTGAATGTGTTTGACTTTCATTATATTCAATTAGCTTTGAATAATGCATTTGACTTTCATTTGATTTAAAAAGCATTGTTTGAATGTATTTGACTTTCATTTGGATCAAAAAGGTTTGTTTGAATGTGTTTGACTTTCATTTGATTCAATTAGCTTTGAAGAATGCATTTGAATTTCATTTTATTCAAAAAGCTTTGTATGAATGCGTTTGACTTTCATTAGTTCCAATTAGCTTTGAAGAATGCAATTGACTTTCAATTGATTCATTAAGCTTTGTTTGAATGTGTTTGACTTTCATTCGATTCAATTAGCTTTTAAGACTGCATTTGACTTTCATTTGATTCAAAAAGGTTTGTATGAATGTATTTGACTTTCATTAGTTTCAATTAGCTTTGAAGAATGCATTTGACTTTCATTTGGTTCAAAACGCTTTGTGTGAATGTGTTTGACTTTCATTTGATTCAATTAGCTTTGAAAAAGGCATTTAAATTTCAATTGATTCAAAAAGCTTTGTTTGAATGTGTTTGACTTTCATGCGATTCAATTAGCTTTTAAGAATGCAATTGACTTTCATTTAATTCGAAAAGTTTCGTTTGAATGTGTTTGACTTTCATTTAATTCAATTACCTTTGAAGTATGCATTTGACTTGCATTTGATTCAAAAAGCTTTGTTTGAATGTGTTTGACTTTCATTTGGATCAATTAGCTTTGAAGAATTCATTTGAATTTCATTTGATTCAAAAAGCTTTGTTTGAATGTGTTTGACTTTCATTCTATTCAATTAGCTTTGAAGAATGCATTTGGCTTTCATTTGATTCAAAAAGCTTTGTTTGAATTTGTTTGACTTTCATTTGGATCAATTAGCTATGAAGAATGCATTTGACTTTTATTTGATTCATTAAGCTTTGTTTGAATGTGTTTGACTTTCATTCGATTTAATTAGCTTTTAAGAATGCATTTGACTTTCATTTGATTCAAGAAGGTTTGTTTGAATGTGTTTGACTTTCATTTGATTTAATTAGCTTTGAAAAATGCATTTAAATTTCATTTGATTCAAAAAGCTTTGTTTGAATGTGTTTGACTTTCATTCGATTCAATTAGCTTTTAAGAATGCATTTGACTTTCATTTGATTCGAAAAGTTTCGTTTGAATGTGTTTGACTTTCATTTGATTCAATTACCTTTGAATTATTATGCATTGACTTTCATTTGATTCAATAAGCTTTGTTTGAATGTGTTTGACTTTCATTTAATTCAATTACCTTTGAATTATGCATTGACTTTCATTTGATTCAATAAGCTTTGTTTGAATGTGTTTGACTTTCATTTGGATCAATTAGCTTTGAAGAATGCATTTGACTTTCATTTGATTCTTTAAGCTTTGTTTGAATGTGTTTGACTTTCATTCTATTCAATTAGCTTTAAAGAATGCATTTGACTTTCATTTGATTCAAAAAGGTTTGTATGAATGTATTTGACTTTCATTAGTTTCAATTAGCTTTGAAGAATGCATTTGACTTTCATTTGGTTCAAAAAGCTTTATGTGAATGTGTTTGACTTTCATTTGATTCAATTAGCTTTGAAAAAGGCATTTAAATTTCAATTGATTCAAAAAGCTTTGTTTGAATGTGTTTGACTTTCATTCGATTCAATTAGCTTTTAAGAATGCAATTGACTTTCATTTGATTCGAAAAGTTTCGTTTGAATGTGTTTGACTTTCATTTAATTCAATTACCTTTGAAGTATGCATTTGACTTTCATTTGATTCAAAAAGCTTTGTTTGAATGTGTTTGACTTTCATTTGGATCAATTAGCTTTGAAGAATTCATTTGAATTTCATTTGATTCAAAAAGCTTTGTTTGAATGTGTTTGACTTTCATTCTATTCAATTAGCTTTGAAGAATGCATTTGGCTTTCATTTGATTCAAAAAGCTTTGTTTGAATTTGTTTGACTTTCATTTGGATCAATTAGCTATGAAGAATGCATTTGACTTTTATTTGATTCATTAAGCTTTGTTTGAATGTGTTTGACTTTCATTCGATTTAATTAGCTTTTAAGAATGCATTTAACTTTCATTTGATTCAAGAAGGTTTGTTTGAATGTGTTTGACTTTCATTTGATTTAATTAGCTTTGAAAAATGCATTTAAATTTCATTTGATTCAAAAAGCTTTGTTTGAATGTGTTTGACTTTCATTCGATTCAATTAGCTTTTAAGAATGCATTTGACTTTCATTTGATTCGAAAAGTTTCGTTTGAATGTGTTTGACTTTCATTTTATTCAATTACCTTTGAATTATTATGCATTGACTTTCATTTGATTCAATAAGCTTTGTTTGAATGTGTTTGACTTTCATTTGATTCAATTACCTTTGAATTATGCATTGACTTTCATTTGATTCAATAAGCTTTGTTTGAATGTGTTTGACTTTCATTTGGATCAATTAGCTTGAAGAATGCATTTGACTTTCATTTGATTCTTTAAAGCTTTGTTTGAATGTGTTTGACTTTCATTCTATTCAATTAGCTTTAAAGAATGCATTTGACTTTCATTTGATTCAAAAAGCTTTGTTTGAATTTGTTTGACTTTTATTTGGATCAATTAGCTTTGAAGAATGCATTTGACTTTTATTTGCTTCATTAAGCTTTGTTTGAATGTGTTTGACTTTCATTCGATTTAATTAGCTTTTAAGAATGCATTTGACTTTCATTTGAATCAAGAAGGTTTGTTTGAATGTGTTTGACTTTCATTATTTTCAATTAGCTTTGATGAATGCATTTGACATTCATTTGGTTCAAAAAACTTTGTTTGAATTTGTATGACTTTCATTTTATTCAATTAGCTTAAAAGAATGCATTTTAATTTCATTTGATTCAAAAAGCTTTGTTTGAATGTGTTTGACTTTCATTATATTCAATTAGCTTTGAATAATGCATTTGACTTTCATTTGATTTAAAAAGCATTGTTTGAATGTATTTGACTTTCATTTGGATCTATTACCTTTAAAGTATGCATTTGACTTTCATTTGATTCAAAAAGCTTTGTTTGAATGTGTTTGACTTTCATTTGTTTCAATTAGCTTTGAAGAATGCATTTGACTTTCATTTGATTAGAAAAGTTTTGTTTGAATGTGATTGCCTTTCATTTGATTAAATTAGGTTTGAAGAATGCATTTTACTTTCATTTGACTCAAAAAGCTTTGTTTTAATGTGTTTGATTTTCATTCGATCTAATTAGCTTTTAAGAATGCATTTGACTTTCATTTATTTCAAAAAGGTTTGTTTGAATGTGTTTGACTTTCATTAGTTTCAATTAGCTTTGAAGAATGCATTTGACTTTCATTTGGTTCAAAAAACTTTGTTTGAATGTGTTTGACTTTCATTTTATTCAATTAGCTTTAAAGAATGCATTTTAATTTCATTTGATTCAAAAAGCTTTGTTTGAATGTGTTTGACTTTCATTATATTCAATTAGCTTTGAAGAATGCATTAGACTTTCAATTGATTTAAAAATCTTTGTTTGAATGTGTTTGACTTTCATTTGGATCAATTAGCTTTGAAGAATGCATTGACTTTCATTTGATTCAAAAAGCTTTGTTTGAATGTGTTTGACTTTAATTCTATTCATATAGCTTTGAAGAATGATTTTGACTTTCATTTGATTCATTAAGTTTTGTTTTGAATGTGTTTGACTTTCATTCGATTCAATTAGCTTTTCAGAATGCATTTGACTTTCATTTGATTCAAAAAGGTTTGTTTGAATGTGTTTGACTTTCATTTGATTCAATTTGCTTTGAAGAACGCATTTGAATTTCATTTTATTCAAAAAGCTTTGTATGAATGCTTTTGACTTTCATTAGTTTCAATTAGCTTTGAAGAATGCATTTAACTTTCATTTCATTCATTAAGCTTTGTTTGAATGTGTTTCACTTTCATTCGATTCAATTAGCTTTTAAGACTGCATTTGACTTTCATTTGATTCAAAAAGGTTTGTATGAATGTATTTGACTTTCATTAGTTTCAATTAGCTTTGAAGAATGCATTTGACTTTCATTTGGTTCAAAAAGCTTTGTGTGAATGTGTTTGACTTTCATTTGTTTCAATTAGCTTTGAAGAATTCATTTGAATTTCATTTGATTCAAAAAGCTTTGTTTGAATGTGTTTGACTTTCATTCTATTCAATTAGCTTTGAAGAATGCATTTGGCTTTCATTTGATTCAAAAAGCTTTGTTTGAATTTGTTTGACTTTCATTTGGATCAATTAGCTATGAAGAATGCATTTGACTTTTATTTGATTCATTAAGCTTTGTTTGAATGTGTTTGACTTTCATTCGATTTAATTAGCTTTTAAGAATGCATTTGACTTTCATTTGATTCAAGAAGTTTTGTTTGAATGTGTTTGACTTTCATTTGATTTAATTAGCTTTGAAAAATGCATTTAAATTTCATTTGATTCAAAAAGCTTTGTTTGAATGTGTTTGACTTTCATTCGATTCAATTAGCTTTTAAGAATGCATTTGACTTTCATTTGATTCGAAAAGTTTCGTTTGAATGTGTTTGACTTTCATTTGATTCAATTACCTTTGAATTATTATGCATTGACTTTCATTTGATTCAATAAGCTTTGTTTGAATGTGTTTGACTTTCATTTGATTCAATTACCTTTGAATTATGCATTGACTTTCATTTGATTCAATAAGCTTTGTTTGAATGTGTTTGACTTTCATTTGGATCAATTAGCTTTGAAGAATGCATTTGACTTTCATTTGATTCTTTAAGCTTTGTTTGAATGTGTTTGACTTTCATTCTATTCAATTAGCTTTAAAGAATGCATTTGACTTTCATTTGATTCAAAAAGCTTTGTTTGAATTTGTTTGACTTTTATTTGGATCAATTAGCTTTGAAGAATGCATTTGACTTTTATTTGCTTCATTAAGCTTTGTTTGAATGTGTTTGACTTTCATTCGATTTAATTAGCTTTTAAGAATGCATTTGACTTTCATTTAATTCAAGAAGGTTTGTTTGAATGTGTTTGACTTTCATTATTTTCAATTAGCTTTGAAGAATGCATTTGACTTTCATTTGGTTCAAAAAACTTTGTTTGAATTTGTATGACTTTCATTTTATTCAATTAGCTTAAAAGAATGCATTTTAATTTCATTTGATTCAAAAAGCTTTGTTTGAATGTGTTTGACTTTCATTATATTTAATTAGCTTTGAATAATGCATTTGACTTTCATTTGATTTAAAAAGCATTGTTTGAATGTATTTGACTTTCATTTGGATCTATTACCTTTGAAGTATGCATTTGACTTTCATTTGATTCAAAAAGCTTTGTTTGAATGTGTTTGACTTTCATTTGTTTCAATTAGCTTTGAAGAATATATTTGACTTTCATTTGATTAGAAAAGTTTTGTTTGAATGTGATTGACTTTCATTTGATTAAATTAGGTTTGAAGAATGCATTTTACTTTCATTTGACTCAAAAAGCTTTGTTTGAATGTGTTTGATTTTCATTCGATCTAATTAGCTTTTAAGAATGCATTTGACTTTCATTTATTTCAAAAAGGTTTGTTTGAATGTGTTTGACTTTCATTAGTTTCAATTAGCTTTGAAGAATGCATTTGACTTTCATTTGGTTCAAAAAACTTTTTTTGAATGTGTTTGACTTTCATTTTATTCAATAAGCTTTAAAGAATGCATTTTAATTTCATTTGATTCAAAAAGCTTTGTTTGAATGTGTTTGACTTTCATTATATTCAATTAGCTTTGAAGAATGCATTAGACTTTCATTTGATTTAAAAAGCTTTGTTTGAATGTGTTTGACTTTCATTTGGATCAATTAGCTTTGAAGAATGCATTGACTTTCATTTGATTCAAAAAGCTTTGTTTGAATGTGTTTGACTTTAATTCTATTCATACAGCTTTGAAGAATGATTTTGACTTTCATTTGATTCATTAAGTTTTGTTTTGAATGTGTTTGACTTTCATTCGATTCAATTAGCTTTTCATAATGCATTTGACTTTCATTTGATTCAAAAAGGTTTGTTTGAATGTGTTTGACTTTCATTTGATTCAATTTGCTTTGAAGAACGCATTTGAATTTCATTTTATTCAAAAAGCTTTGTATGAATGCTTTTGACTTCCATTAGTTTCAATTAGCTTTGATGAATGCATTTAACTTTCATTTCATTCATTAAGCTTTGTTTGAATGTGTTTGACTTTCATTCGATTCAATTAGCTTTTAAGACTGCATTTGACTTTCATTTGATTCAAAAAGGTTTGTATGAATGTATTTGACTTTCATTAGTTTCAATTAGCTTTGAAGAATGCATTTGACTTTCATTTAGTTCAAAAAGCTTTGTGTGAATGTGTTTGACTTTCATTTGATTCAATTAGCTTTGAAAAAGGCATTTAAATTTCAATTGATTCAAAAAGCTTTGTTTGAATGTGTTTGACTTTCATGCGATTCAATTAGCTTTTAAGAATGCAATTGACTTTCATTTGATTCGAAATGTTTCGTTTGAATGTGTTTGACTTTCATTTAATTCAATTACCTTTGAAGTATGCATTTGACTTTCATTTGATTCAAAAAGCTTTGTTTGAATGTGTTTGACTTTTATTTGGATCAATTAGCTTTGAAGAATTCATTTGAATTTCATTTGATTCAAAAAGCTTTGTTTGAATGTGTTTGACTTTCATTCTATTCAATTAGCTTTGAAGAATGCATTTGGCTTTCATTTGATTCAAAAAGCTTTGTTTGAATTTGTTTGACTTTCATTTGGATCAATTAGCTATGAAGAATGCATTTGACTTTTATTTGATTCATTAAGCTTTGTTTGAATGTGTTTGACTTTCATTCGATTTAATTAGCTTTTAAGAATGCATTTGACTTTCATTTGATTCAAGAAGGTTTGTTTGAATGTGTTTGACTTTCATTTGATTTAATTAGCTTTGAAAAATGCATTTAAATTTCATTTGATTCAAAAAGCTTTGTTTGAATGTGTTTGACTTTCATTCGATTCAATTAGCTTTTAAGAATGCATTTGACTTTCATTTGATTCGAAAAGTTTCGTTTGAATGTGTTTGACTTTCATTCTATTCAATTAGCTTTGAAGAATGCATTTGGCTTTCATTTGATTCAAAAAGCTTTGTTTGAATTTGTTTGACTTTCATTTGGATCAATTAGCTATGAAGAATGCATTTGACTTTTATTTGATTCATTAAGCTTTGTTTGAATGTGTTTGACTTTCATTCGATTTAATTAGCTTTTAAGAATGCATTTGACTTTCGTTTGATTCAAGAAGTTTTGTTTGAATGTGTTTGACTTTCATTTGATTTAATTAGCTTTGAAAAATGCATTTAAATTTCATTTGATTCAAAAAGCTTTGTTTGAATGTGTTTGACTTTCATTCGATTCAATTAGCTTTTAAGAATGCATTTGACTTTTATTTGATTCGAAAAGTTTCGTTTGAATGTGTTTGACTTTCGTTTGATTCAATTACCTTTGAATTATTATGCATTGACTTTCATTTGATTCAATAAGCTTTGTTTGAATGTGTTTGACTTTCATTTGATTCAATTACCTTTGAATTATGCATTGACTTTCATTTGATTCAATAAGCTTTGTTTGAATGTGTTTGACTTTCATTTGGATCAATTAGCTTTGAAGAATGCATTTGACTTTCATTTGATTCTTTAAGCTTTGTTTGAATGTGTTTGACTTTCATTCTATTCAATTAGCTTTAAAGAATGCATTTGACTTTCATTTGATTCAAAAAGCTTTGTTTGAATTTGTTTGACTTTTATTTGGATCAATTAGCTTTGAAGAATGCATTTGACTTTTATTTGCTTCATTAAGCTTTGTTTGAATGTGTTTGACTTTCATTCGATTTAATTAGCTTTTAAGAATGCATTTGACTTTCATTTGATTCAAGAAGGTTTGTTTGAATGTGTTTGACTTTCATTATTTTCAATTAGCTTCGAAGAATGCATTTGACTTTCATTTGGTTCAAAAAACTTTGTTTGAATTTGTATTACTTTCATTTTATTCAATTAGCTTAAAAGAATGCATTTTAATTTCATTTGATTCAAAAAGCTTTGTTTGAATGTGTTTGACTTTCATTATATTTAATTAGCTTTGAATAATGCATTTGACTTTCATTTGATTTAAAAAGCATTGTTTGAATGTATTTGACTTTCATTTGGATCTATTACCATTGAAGTATGCATTTGACTTTCATTTGATTCAAAAAGCTTTGTTTGAATGTGTTTGACTTTCATTTGTTTCAATTAGCTTTGAAGAATGCATTTGACTTTCATTTGATTAGAAAAGTTTTGTTTGAATGTGATTGACTTTCATTTGATTAAATTAGGTTTGAAGAATGCATTTTACTTTCATTTGACTCAAAAAGCTTTGTTTGAATGTGTTTGATTTTCATTCGATCTAATTAGCTTTTAAGAATGCATTTGACTTTCATTTATTTCAAAAAGGTTTGTTTGAATGTGTTTGACTTTCATTAGTTTCAATTAGCTTTGAAGAATGCATTTGACTTTCATTTGGTTCAAAAAACTTTTTTTGAATGTGTTTGACTTTCATTTTATTCAATTAGCTTTAAAGAATGCATTTTAATTTCATTTGATTCAAAAAGCTTTGTTTGAATGTGTTTGACTTTCATTATATTCAATTAGCTTTGAAGAATGCATTAGACTTTCATTTGATTTAAAAAGCTTTGTTTGAATGTGTTTGACTTTCATTTGGATCAATTAGCTTTGAAGAATGCATTGACTTTCATTTGATTCAAAAAGCTTTGTTTGAATGTGTTTGACTTTAATTCTATTCATATAGCTTTGAAGAATGATTTTGACTTTCATTTGATTCATTAAGTTTTGTTTTGAATGTGTTTGACTTTCATTCGATTCAATTAGCTTTTCAGAATGCATTTGACTTTCATTTGATTCAAAAAGGTTTGTTTGAATGTGTTTGACTTTCATTTGATTCAATTTGCTTTGAAGAACGCATTTGAATTTCATTTTATTCAAAAAGCTTTGTATGAATGCTTTTGACTTCCATTAGTTTCAATTAGCTTTGATGAATGCATTTAACTTTCATTTCATTCATTAAGCTTTGTTTGAATGTGTTTGACTTTCATTCGATTCAATTAGCTTTTAAGACTGCATTTGACTTTCATTTGATTCAAAAAGGTTTGTATGAATGTATTTGACTTTCATTAGTTTCAATTAGCTTTGAAGAATGCATTTGACTTTCATTTAGTTCAAAAAGCTTTGTGTGAATGTGTTTGACTTTCATTTGATTCAATTAGCTTTGAAAAAGGCATTTAAATTTCAATTGATTCAAAAAGCTTTGTTTGAATGTGTTTGACTTTCATGCGATTCAATTAGCTTTTAAGAATGCAATTGACTTTCATTTGATTCGAAAAGTTTCGTTTGAATGTGTTTGACTTTCATTTAATTCAATTACCTTTGAAGTATGCATTTGACTTTCATTTGATTCAAAAAGCTTTGTTTGAATGTGTTTGACTTTTATTTGGATCAATTAGCTTTGAAGAATTCATTCGAATTTCATTTGATTCAAAAAGCTTTGTTTGAATGTGTTTGACTTTTATTCTATTCAATTAGCTTTGAAGAATGCATTTGGCTTTCATTTGATTCAAAAAGCTTTGTTTGAATTTGTTTGACTTTCATTTGGATCAATTAGCTATGAAGAATGCATTTGACTTTTATTTGATTCATTAAGCTTTGTTTGAATGTGTTTGACTTTCATTCGATTTAATTAGCTTTTAAGAATGCATTTGACTTTCATTTGATTCAAGAAGTTTTGTTTGAATGTGTTTGACTTTCATTTGATTTAATTAGCTTTGAAAAATGCATTTAAATTTCATTTGATTCAAAAAGCTTTGTTTGAATGTGTTTGACTTTCATTCGATTCAATTAGCTTTTAAGAATGCATTTGACTTTTATTTGATTCGAAAAGTTTCGTTTGAATGTGTTTGACTTTCGTTTGATTCAATTACCTTTGAATTATTATGCATTGACTTTCATTTGATTCAATAAGCTTTGTTTGAATGTGTTTGACTTTCATTTGATTCAATTACCTTTGAATTATGCATTGACTTTCATTTGATTCAATAAGCTTTGTTTGAATGTGTTTGACTTTCATTTGGATCAATTAGCTTTGAAGAATGCATTTGACTTTCATTTGATTCTTTAAGCTTTGTTTGAATGTGTTTGACTTTCATTCTATTCAATTAGCTTTAAAGAATGCATTTGACTTTCATTTGATTCAAAAAGCTTTGTTTGAATTTGTTTGACTTTTATTTGGATCAATTAGCTTTGAAGAATGCATTTGACTTTTATTTGCTTCATTAAGCTTTGTTTGAATGTGTTTGACTTTCATTCGATTTAATTAGCTTTTAAGAATGCATTTGACTTTCATTTGATTCAAGAAGGTTTGTTTGAATGTGTTTGACTTTCATTATTTTCAATTAGCTTTGAAGAATGCATTTGACTTTCATTTGATTTAAAAAGCATTGTTTGAAGTATTTGACTTTCATTTGATCTATTACCTTTGAAGTATGCATTTGACTTTCTTTTGATTCAAAAAGCTTTGTTTGAATGTGTTTGACTTTCATTATATTCAATTAGCTTTGAAGAATGCATTTGACTTTCATTTGATTTAAAAAGCATTGTTTGAATGTATTTGACTTTCATTTGCATCTATTACCTTTGAAGTATGCATTTGACTTTCATTTGATTCAAAAAGCTTTGTTTGAATGTGTTTGACTTTCATTTGTTTCAATTAGCTTTGAAGAATGCATTTGACTTTCATTTGATTAGAAAAAGTTTTGTTTGAATGTGATTGACT
The DNA here is from genome assembly GCF_001683475.1 of Chenopodium quinoa. Lineage (NCBI taxonomy): Eukaryota > Viridiplantae > Streptophyta > Magnoliopsida > Caryophyllales > Amaranthaceae > Chenopodium > Chenopodium quinoa. The sequence continues at coordinate 14,392 of NW_018743436.1, read as the reverse complement.
TTCATTTGATTAAATTAGGTTTGAAGAATGCATTTTACTTTCATTTGACTCAAAAAGCTTTGTTTGAATGTGTTTGATTTTCATTCGATCTAATTAGCTTTTAAGAATGCATTTGACTTTCATTTATTTCAAAAAGGTTTGTTTGAATGTGTTTGACTTTCATTAGTTTCAATTAGCTTTGAAGAATGCATTTGACTTTCATTTGGTTCAAAAAACTTTGTTTGAATGTGTTTGACTTTCATTTTATTCAATAAGCTTTAAAGAATGCATTTTAATTTCATTTGATTCAAAAAGCTTTGTTTGAATGTGTTTGACTTTCATTATATTCAATTAGCTTTGAAGAATGCATTAGACTTTCATTTGATTTAAAAAGCTTTGTTTGAATGTGTTTGACTTTCATTTGGATCAATTAGCTTTGAAGAATGCATTGACTTTCATTTGATTCAAAAAGCTTTGTTTGAATGTGTTTGACTTTAATTCTATTCATACAGCTTTGAAGAATGATTTTGACTTTCATTTGATTCATTAAGTTTTGTTTTGAATGTGTTTGACTTTCATTCGATTCAATTAGCTTTTCATAATGCATTTGACTTTCATTTGATTCAAAAAGGTTTGTTTGAATGTGTTTGACTTTCATTTGATTCAATTTGCTTTGAAGAACGCATTTGAATTTCATTTTATTCAAAAAGCTTTGTATGAATGCTTTTGACTTCCATTAGTTTCAATTAGCTTTGATGAATGCATTTAACTTTCATTTCATTCATTAAGCTTTGTTTGAATGTGTTTGACTTTCATTCGATTCAATTAGCTTTTAAGACTGCATTTGACTTTCATTTGATTCAAAAAGGTTTGTATGAATGTATTTGACTTTCATTAGTTTCAATTAGCTTTGAAGAATGCATTTGACTTTCATTTAGTTCAAAAAGCTTTGTGTGAATGTGTTTGACTTTCATTTGATTCAATTAGCTTTGAAAAAGGCATTTAAATTTCAATTGATTCAAAAAGCTTTGTTTGAATGTGTTTGACTTTCATGCGATTCAATTAGCTTTTAAGAATGCAATTGACTTTCATTTGATTCGAAAAGTTTCGTTTGAATGTGTTTGACTTTCATTTAATTCAATTACCTTTGAAGTATGCATTTGACTTTCATTTGATTCAAAAAGCTTTGTTTGAATGTGTTTGACTTTCATTTGGATCAATTAGCTTTGAAGAATTCATTTGAATTTCATTTGATTCAAAAAGCTTTGTTTGAATGTGTTTGACTTTCATTCTATTCAATTAGCTTTGAAGAATGCATTTGGCTTTCATTTGATTCAAAAAGCTTTGTTTGAATTTGTTTGACTTTCATTTGGATCAATTAGCTATGAAGAATGCATTTGACTTTTATTTGATTCATTAAGCTTTGTTTGAATGTGTTTGACTTTCATTCGATTTAATTAGCTTTTAAGAATGCATTTGACTTTCATTTGATTCAAGAAGTTTGTTTGAATGTGTTTGACTTTCATTTGATTTAATTAGCTTTGAAAAATGCATTTAAATTTCATTTGATTCAAAAAGCTTTGTTTGAATGTGTTTGACTTTCATTCGATTCAATTAGCTTTTAAGAATGCATTTGACTTTCATTTGATTCGAAAAGTTTCGTTTGAATGTGTTTGACTTTCATTTGATTCAATTACCTTTGAATTATTATGCATTGACTTTCATTTGATTCAATAAGCTTTGTTTGAATGTGTTTGACTTTCATTTGATTCAATTACCTTTGAATTATGCATTGACTTTCATTTGATTCAATAAGCTTTGTTTGAATGTGTTTGACTTTCATTTGGATCAATTAGCTTTGAAGAATGCATTTGACTTTCATTTGATTCTTTAAGCTTTGTTTGAATGTGTTTGACTTTCATTCTATTCAATTAGCTTTAAAGAATGCATTTGACTTTCATTTGATTCAAAAAGCTTTGTTTGAATTTGTTTGACTTTTATTTGGATCAATTAGCTTTGAAGAATGCATTTGACTTTTATTTGCTTCATTAAGCTTTGTTTGAATGTGTTTGACTTTCATTCGATTTAATTAGCTTTTAAGAATGCATTTGACTTTCATTTGATTCAAGAAGGTTTGTTTGAATGTGTTTGACTTTCATTATTTTCAATTAGCTTTGAAGAATGCATTTGACTTTCATTTGGTTCAAAAAACTTTGTTTGAATTTGTATTACTTTCATTTTATTCAATTAGCTTAAAAGAATGCATTTTAATTTCATTTGATTCAAAAAGCTTTGTTTGAATGTGTTTGACTTTCATTATATTTCAATTAGCTTTGAATAATGCATTTGACTTTCATTTGATTTAAAAAGCATTGTTTGAATGTATTTGACTTTCATTTGGATCTATTACCTTTGAAGTATGCATTTGACTTTCATTTGATTCAAAAAGCTTTGTTTGAATGTGTTTGACTTTCATTTGTTTCAATTAGCTTTGAAGAATGCATTTGACTTTCATTTGATTAGAAAAGTTTTGTTTGAATGTGATTGACTTTCATTTGATTAAATTAGGTTTGAAGAATGCATTTTACTTTCATTTGACTCAAAAAGCTTTGTTTGAATGTGTTTGATTTTCATTCGATCTAATTAGCTTTTAAGAATGCATTTGACTTTCATTTATTTCAAAAAGGTTTGTTTGAATGTGTTTGACTTTCATTAGTTTCAATTAGCTTTGAAGAATGCATTTGACTTTCATTTGGTTCAAAAAACTTTGTTTGAATGTGTTTGACTTTCATTTTATTCAATTAGCTTTAAAGAATGCATTTTAATTTCATTTGATTCAAAAAGCTTTGTTTGAATGTGTTTGACTTTCATTATATTCAATTAGCTTTGAAAAATGCATTTAGACTTTCATTTGATTTAAAAAGCTTTGTTTGAATGTGTTTGACTTTCATTTGGATCAATTAGCTTTGAAGAATGCATTGACTTTCATTTGATTCAAAAAGCTTTGTTTGAATGTGTTTGACTTTAATTCTATTCATATAGCTTTGAAGAATGATTTTTGACTTTCATTTGATTCATTAAGTTTGTTTTGAATGTGTTTGACTTTCATTCGATTCAATTAGCTTTTCAGAATGCATTTGACTTTCATTTGATTCAAAAAGGTTTGTTTGAATGTGTTTGACTTTCATTTGATTCAATTAGCTTTGAAGAATCGCATTTGAATTTCATTTTATTCAAAAAGCTTTGTATGAATGCGTTTGACTTTCATTAGTTTCAATTGGCTTTTGAAGAATGCAATTGACTTTCATTGATTCAATTACCTTTGAAGAAATGCATTTGACTTTCATTTGGTTCAAAAAGCTTTGTGTTGAATGTGTTTGACTTTCATTTGATTCAATTAGCTTTGAAAAAGGCATTTAAATTTCAATTGATTCAAAAAGCTTTGTTTGAATGTGTTTGACTTTCATCGATTCAATTAGCTTTTAAGAATGCAATTGACTTTCATATGATTCGAAAAGTTTCGTTTGAATGTGTTTGACTTTCATTTAATTCAATTACCTTTGAAGTATGCATTTGACTTTCATTTGATTCAAAAAGCTTTGTTTGAATGTGTTTGACTTTCATTTGGATCAATTAGCTTTGAAGAATTCATTTGAATTTCATTTGATTCAAAAAGCTTTGTTTGAATGTGTTTGACTTTCATTCTATTCAATTAGCTTTGAAGAATGCATTTGACTTTCATTTGATTCAAAAAGCTTTGTTTGAATTTGTTTGACTTTCATTTGGATCAATTAGCTATGAAGAATGCATTTGACTTTTATTTGATTCATTAAGCTTTGTTTGAATGTGTTTGACTTTCATTCGATTTAATTAGCTTTTAAGAATGCATTTGACTTTCATTTGATTCAAGAAGTTTTGTTTGAATGTGTTTGACTTTCATTTGATTTAATTAGCTTTGAAAAATGCATTTAAATTTCATTTGATTCAAAAAGCTTTGTTTGAATGTGTTTGACTTTCATTCGATTCAATTAGCTTTTAAGAATGCATTTGACTTTCATTTGATTCGAAAAGTTTCGTTTGAATGTGTTTGACTTTCATTTGATTCAATTACCTTTGAATTATTATGCATTGACTTTCATTTGATTCAATAAGCTTTGTTTGAATGTGTTTGACTTTCATTTGATTCAATTACCTTTGAATTATGCATTGACTTTCATTTGATTCAATAAGCTTTGTTTGAATGTGTTTGACTTTCATTTGGATCAATTAGCTTTGAAGAATGCATTTGACTTTCATTTGATTCTTTAAGCTTTGTTTGAATGTGTTTTGACTTTCATTCTATTCAATTAGCTTTAAAGAATGCATTTGACTTTCATTTGATTCAAAAAAGCTTTGTTTGAATTTGTTTGACTTTTATTTGGATCAATTAGCTTTGAAGAATGCATTTGACTTTTATTTGCTTCATTAAGCTTTGTTTGAATGTGTTTGACTTTCATTCGATTTAATTAGCTTTTAAGAATGCATTTGACTTTCATTTGATTCAAGAATGGTTTGTTTGAATGTGTTTGACTTTCATTATTTTCAATTAGCTTTGAAGAATGCATTTGACTTTCATTTGGTTCAAAAAAACTTTGTTTGAATTTGTATGACTTTCATTTTATTCAATTAGCTTAAAAGAATGCATTTTAATTTCATTTGATTCAAAAAGCTTTTGTTTGAATGTGTTTGACTTTCATTATATTCAATTAGCTTTGAATAATGCATTTGACTTTCATTTTGATTTAAAAAAGCATTGTTTGAATGTATTTGACTTTCATTTGGATCTATTACCTTTGAAGTATGCATTTGACTTTCATTTGATTCAAAAAGCTTTGTTTGAATGTGTTTGACTTTCATTTGTTTCAATTAGCTTTGAAGAATGCATTTGACTTTCATTTGATTAGAAAAGTTTTGTTTGAATGTGATTGACTTTCATTTGATTAAATTAGGTTTGAAGAATGCATTTTACTTTCATTTGACTCAAAAAGCTTTGTTTGAATGTGTTTGATTTTCATTCGATCTAATTAGCTTTTAAGAATGCATTTGACTTTCATTTATTTCAAAAAGGTTTGTTTGAATGTGTTTGACTTTCATTAGTTTCAATTTAGCTTTGAAGAATGAATTTGACTTTCATTTGGTTCAAAAAAACTTTGTTTGAATGTGTTTGACTTTCATTTTATTCAATTAGCTTTAAAGAATGCATTTTAATTTCATTTGATTCAAAAAGCTTTGTTTGAATGTGTTTGACTTTCATTATATTCAATTAGCTTTGAAGAATGCATTAGACTTTCATTTGATTTAAAAAGCTTTGTTTGAATGTGTTTGACTTTCATTTGGATCAATTAGTTTTGAAGAATGCATTGACTTTCATTTGATTCAAAAAGCTTTGTTTGAATGTGTTTGACTTTAATTCTATTCATATAGCTTTTGAAGAATGCATTTGACTTTCATTTGATTCAAAAAAGGTTTGTTTGAATGTGTTTGACTTTCATTTGATTCAATTTGCTTTGAAGAACGCATTTGAATTTCATTTTATTCAAAAAGCTTTGTATGAATGCTTTTGACTTTCATTAGTTTCAATTAGCTTTGAAGAATGCATTTGACTTTCATTTCATTCATTAAGCTTTGTTTGAATGTGTTTTGACTTTCATTCGATTCAATTAGCTTTTAAGACTGCATTTGACTTTCATTTGATTCAAAAAGGTTTGTATGAATGTATTTGACTTTCATTAGTTTCAATTAGCTTTGAAGAATGCATTTGACTTTCATTTGGTTCAAAAAGCTTTGTGTGAATGTGTTTGACTTTCATTTGATTCAATTAGCTTTGAAAAAGGCATTTAAATTTCAATTGATTCAAAAAGCTTTGTTTGAATGTGTTTAATTTCATGCGATTCAATTAGCTTTTAAGAATGCAATTGACTTTCATTTGATTCGAAAAGTTTCGTTTGAATGTGTTTGACTTTCATTTAATTCAATTACCTTTGAAGTATGCATTTGACTTTCATTTGATTCAAAAAGCTTTGTTTGAATGTGTTTGACTTTCATTTGGATCAATTAGCTTTGAAAAATTCATTTGAATTTCATTTGATTCAAAAAGCTTTGTTTGAATGTGTTTGACTTTCATTCTATTCAATTAGCTTTGAAGAATGCATTTGGCTTTCATTTAATTCAAAAAGCTTTGTTTGAATTTGTTTGACTTTCATTTGGATCAATTAGCTATGAAGAATGCATTTGACTTTTATTTGATTCATTAAGCTTTATTTGAATGTGTTTGACTTTCATTCGATTTAATTAGCTTTTAAGAATGCATTTGACTTTCATTTGATTCAAGAAGGTTTGTTTGAATGTGTTCGACTTTCATTTGATTTAATTGGCTTTGAAAAATGCATTTAAATTTCATTTGATTCAAAAAGCTTTGTTTAAATGTGTTTGACTTTCATTCGATTCAATTAGCTTTTAAGAATGCATTTGACTTTCATTTGATTCGAAAAGTTTCGTTTGAATGTGTTTGACTTTCATTTGATTCAATTACCTTTGAATTATGCATTGACTTTCATTTGATTCAATAAGCTTTGTTTGAATGTGTTTGACTTTCATTTGATTCAATTACCTTTGAATTATGCATTGACTTTCATTTGATTCAATAAGCTTTGTTTGAATGTGTTTGACTTTCATTTGGATCAATTAGCTTTGAAGAATGCATTTTGACTTTCATTTGATTCTTTAAGCTTTGTCTGAATGTGTTTGACTTTCATTCTATTCAATTAGCTTTAAAGAATGCATTTGACTTTCATTTGATTCAAAAAGCTTTGTTTGAATTTGTTTGACTTTTATTTGGATCTATTAGCTTTGAAGAATGCATTTGACTTTATTTGTTTCATTAAGTTTTGTTTGAATGTGTTTGACTTTCATTTAATTCAATTAGCTTTTAAGAATGCATTTGACTTTCATTTTATTCAAGAAGGTTTGTTTGAATGTGTTTGACTTTCATTATTTTCAATTAGCTTTGAAGAATGCATTTGACTTTCATTTGGTTCAAAAAACTTTGTTTGAAGTTGAATGACTTTCATTTTATTCAATTAGCTTAAAAGAATGCATTTTAATTTCATTTGATTCAAAAGCTTTGTTTGAATGTGTTTGACTTTCATTATATTCAATTAGCTTTGAATAATGCATTTGACTTTCATTTGATTTAAAAAGCATTGTTTGAATGTATTTGACTTTCATTCGGATCTATTACCTTTGAAGTATGCATTTTGACTTTCATTTGATTCAAAAAGCTTTGTTTGAATGTGTTTGACTTTCATTTGTTTCAATTAGCTTTGAAGAATGCATTTGACTTTCATTTGATTAGAAAAGTTTTGTTTGAATGTGATTGATTTTCATTTGATTAAATTAGGTTTGAAGAATGCATTTTACTTTCATTTGACTCAAAAGCTTTGTTTGAATGTGTTTGATTTTCATTCGATCTAATTAGCTTTTAAGAATGCATTTGACTTTCATTTATTTCAAAAAGGTTTGTGAATGTGTTTGACTTTCATTGGTTTCAATTAGCTTTGAAGAATGCATTTGACTTTCATTTTGTTCAAAAAACTTTGTTTGAATGTGTTTGAATTTCATTTTATTCAATTAGCTTTAAAGAATGCATTTTAATTTCATTTGATTTAAAAATCTTTGTTTGAATGTGTTTGACTTTCATTATATTCAATTAGCTTTGAAGAATGCATTTGACTTTCATTTGATTTAAAAAGCTTTGTTTTGAATGTATTTGACTTTCATTTGGATCAATTAGCTTTGAAGAATGCATTGACTTTCATTTGATTCGAAAAAGCTTTGTTTGAATGTGTTTGAATTTAATTCTGTTCATATAGCTTTGAAGAATGATTTTGACTTTCATTTGATTCATTAAGCTTTGTTTTGAATGTGTTTGACTTTCTTTCGATTCAATTAGCTTTTAAGAATGCATTTGACTTTCATTTGATTCAAAAAGGTTTGTTTGAATGTGTTTGACTTTCATTTGATTCAATTAGCTTTGAAGAATGCATTTGAATTTCATTTTATTCAAAAAGCTTTGTATGAACGCGTTTGACTTTCATTAGTTTCAATTGGCTTTGAAGAATGCAATTGACTTTCATTTGATTCAATTACCTTTGAAGAATGCATTTGACTTTCATTTGGTTCAAAAAGCTTTGTGTGAATGTGTTTGACTTTCATTTGATTCAATTAGCTTTGAAAAATGCATTTAAATTTCAATTGATTCAAAAGCTTTGTTTGAATGTGTTTGACTTTCTTTCGATTCAATTAGCTTTTAAGAATGCAATTGACTTTCATATGATTCGAAAAGTTTCGTTTGAATGTGTTTGACTTTCATTTGATTCAATTACCTTTGAAGTATGCATTAGACTTTCATTTGATTCAAAAAAGCTTTATTTGAATGTGTTTGACTTTCATTTGGATCAATTAGCTTTGAAGAATTCATTTGAATTTCATTTGATTCAAAAAGCTTTGTTTGAATGTGTTTGACTTTCATTCTATTCAATTAGCTTTGAAGAATGCATTTGACTTTCATTTGATTCAAAAAGCTTTGTTTGAATGTGTTTGACTTTCATTTGGATCAATTAGCTTTGAAGAATGCATTTGACTTTTATTTGATTCATTAAGCTTTGTTTGAATGTGTTTGACTTTCATTCGATTCAATTAGCTTTTAAGAATGCAATTGACTTTCATATGATTCGAAAAGTTTCGTTTGAATGTGTTTGACTTTCATTTGATTCAATTACCTTTGAAGTATGCATTAGACTTTCATTTGATTCAAAAAGCTTTATTTGAATGTGTTTGACTTTCATTTGGATCAATTAGCTTTGAAGAATTCATTTGAATTTCATTTGATTCAAAAAGCTTTGTTTGAATGTGTTTGACTTTCATTCTATTCAATTAGCTTTGAAGAATGCATTTGACTTTCATTTGATTCAAAAAGCTTTGTTTGAATTTGTTTGACTTTCATTTGGATCAATTAGTTTTGAAGAATGCATTTGACTTTTATTTGATTCATTAAGCTTTGTTTGAATGTGTTTTGACTTTCATTCGATTTAATTAGCTTTTAAGAATGCATTTGACTTTCATTTGATTCAAGAAGGTTTGTTTCAATGTGTTTTGACTTTCATTCGATTCAATTAGCTTTGAAAAATGCATTTAAATTTCATTTGATTCAAAAGCTTTGTTTGAATGTATTTGACTTTCATTCGATTTAATTAGCTTTTAAGAATGCATTTGACTTTCATTTGATTCGAAAAGTTTCGTTTGAATGTGTTTGACTTTCATTTGATTCAATTACCTTTGAAGAATGCATTTGACTTTCATTTCATTCAAAAAGTTTTGTTTGAATGTGTTTGACTTTCATTTGGATCAATTAGCTTTGAAGAATGCATTTGACTTTCATTTGATTCAAAAAGCTTTGTTTGAATGTGTTTGACTTTCATTTGGATCAATTAGCTTTGAAGAATGCATTTGACTTTCATTTGATTCATTAAGCTTTGTTTGAATGTGTTTGACTTTCATTCGATTTAATTTGCTTTTAAGAATGCATTTGACTTTCATTTGATTCAAGAAGGTTTGTTTGAATGTGTTTGACTTTCATTTGATTCAATTAGCTTTGAAAAATGCATTTAAATTTCATTTGATTCAAAAGCTTTGTTTGAATGTGTTTTGACTTTCATTCGATTCAATTAGCTTTTAAGAATGCAATTGACTTTCATATGATTCGAAAAGTTTCGTTTGAATGTGTTTGACTTTCATTTGATTCAATTACCTTTGAATAATGCATTGACTTTCATTTGATTCAATAAGCTTTGTTTGAATGTGTTTGACTTTCATTTGGATCAATTAGCTTTGAAGAATGCATTTGACTTTCATTTGATTCTTTAAGATTTGTTTGAATGTGTTTGACTTTCATTCTATTCAATTAGCTTTGAAGAATGCATTTGACTTTCATTTGATTCAAAAAGCTTTGTTTGAATTTGTTTGACTTTCATTTGGATCAATTAGCTTTGAAGAATGCATTTGACTTTTATTTGCTTCATTAAGCTTTGTTTGAATGTGTTTGACTTTCATTCGATTTAATTAGCTTTTAAGAATGCATTTGACTTTCATTTGATTCAAGAAGGTTTGTTTGAATGTGTTTGACTTTCATTATTTTCAATTAGCTTTGAAGAATGCATTTGACTTTCATTTGGTTCAAAAACTTTGTTTGAATTTGTATGACTTTCATTTTATTCAATTAGCTTAAAAGAATGCATTTTAATTTCATTCGATTCAAAAAGCTTTGTTTGAATGTGTTTGACTTTCATTATATTCAATTAGCTTTGAATAATGCATTTGACTTTCATTTGATTTAAAAAGCATTGTTTGAATGTATTGACTTTCATTTGGATCAATTACTTTGAAGTATGCATTTGACTTTCATTTGATTCAAAAAGCTTTGTTTGAATGTGTTTGACTTTCATTTGTTTCAATTAGCTTTGAAGAATGCATTTGACTTTCATTTGATTAAAAAGTTTTGTTTGAATGTGATTGACTTTCATTTGATTAAATTAGGTTTGAAGAATGCATTTTACTTTCATTTGACTCAAAAGCTTTGTTTGAATGTGTTTGATTTTCATTCGATCTAATTAGCTTTTGAATGCATTTGACTTTCATTTATTCAAAAGGTTTGTTTGAATGTGTTTGACTTTCATTAGTTTCAATTAGCTTTGAAGAATGCATTTGACTTTCATTTGTTCAAAAAACTTTGTTTGAATGTGTTTGACTTTCATTTTATTCAATTAGCTTTAAAAGAATGCATTTTAATTTCATTTGATTCAAAAATCTTTGTTTGAATGTGTTTGACTTTCATTATATTCAATTAGCTTTGAAGAATGCATTTGACTTTCATTTGATTTAAAAAGCTTTGTTTGAATGTATTTGACTTTCATTTGGATCAATTAGCTTTGAAGAATGCATTGACTTTCATTTGATTCAAAAAGCTTTGTTGAATGTGTTTGACTTTCATTCGATTCAATTAGCTTTGAAGAATGCATTTGAATTTCATTTATTCACGTTTGACTTTCATTAGTTTCAATTAGCTTTGAAGAATGCAATTGACTTTTATTTGATTCATTATGCTTTGTTTAATATGTTTGACTTTCATTCGATTCAATTAGCTTTTAAGACTGCATTTGACTTTCATTTGATTCAAAAAGGTTTGTATGAATGTATTTGACTTTCATTTGTTCAATTAGCTTTGAAGAATGCATTTGACTTTCATTTGGTTCAAAAAGCTTTGTGTGAATGTGTTTGACTTTCATTTGATTCAATTAGCTTTGAAAATGCATTTAAATTTCAATTGATTCAAAAAGCTTTGTTTGAATGTGTTTGACTTTCATTCGATTCAATTAGCTTTTAAGAATGCAATTGACTTTCATTGATTCGAAAAGTTTGTTTGAATGTGTTTGACTTTCATTTGATTCAATTACCTTTGAAGTATGCATTTGACTTTCATTTGATTCAAAAAGCTTTATTTGAATGTGTTTGACTTTCATTTGGATCAATTAGCTTTGAAGAATTCATTTGATTTCATTTGATTCAAAAAGCTTTGTTTGAATGTGTTTGACTTTCATTCTATTCAATTAGCTTTGAAGAATGCATTTGACTTTCATTTGATTCAAAAAGCTTTGTTTGAATTTGTTTGACTTTCATTTGGATCAATTAGCTTTGAAGAATGCATTGACTTTCATTGATTCAAAAAGCTTTGTTTGAATGTGTTTGACTTTCATTCGATTCAATTAGCTTTTAAGAATGCAATTGACTTTCATATGATTCGAAAAGTTTCGTTTGAATGTGTTTGACTTTCATTTGATTCAATTAGCTTTTAAGAATGCATTTGACTTTCATTTGATTCAAAAAGGTTTGTTTGAATGTGTTTGACTTTCATTTGATTCAATTAGCTTTGAAGAATGCATTTGAATTTCATTTATTCAAAAAGTTTTGTATGAATGCGTTTGACTTTCATTAGTTTCAATTAGCTTTGAAGAATGCAATTGACTTTTATTTATTCATTATGCTTTGTTTAAATATGTTTGACTTTCATTCGATTCAATTAGCTTTTAAGACTGCATTTGACTTTCATTTGATTCAAAAAGGTTTGTATGAATGTATTTGACTTTCATTTGTTACAATTAGCTTTGAAGAATGCATTTGACTTTCATTTGGTTCAAAAAGCTTTGTGAATGTGTTTGACTTTCATTTGATTCATTAGCTTTGAAAAATGCATTTAAATTTCATTTGATTTTAAAAAGCTTTGTTTGAATGTGTTTTGACTTTCATTTGATTCAATTAGCTTTTAAGAATGCATTTGACTTTCATTTGATTCGAAAAGTTTTTTGAATGTGTTTGACTTTCATTTGATTCAATTACCTTTTAAGAATGCATTTGACTTTCATTTGATTCAAAAAGTTTTGTTTGAATGTGTTTGACTTCATTTATCAATTAGCTTTGAAGAATGCATTTGACTTTCATTTAATTCAAAAAGCTTTGTTTGAATGTGTTTGACTTTCATTTGGATCAATTAGCTTTGAAGAATGCATTTGACTTTTATTTGATTCATTAAGCTTTGTGTGAATGTGTTTGACTTTCATTTGATTTAATTAGCTTTTAAGAATGCATTTGACTTTCATTTATTTCAAAAAGTTTGTTTGAATGTGTTTGACTTTCAATTAGTTTTAATTAGCTTTGAAGAATGCATTTGAATTTCATTTGTTCAAAAAACTTTGTTTGAATGTGTTTGACTTTCATTTTATTCAATTAGCTTTAAAGAATGCATTTTAATTTCATTTGATTCAAAAATCTTTGTTTGAATGTGTTTGACTTTCATTATATTCAATTAGCTTTGAAGAATGCATTTGACTTTCATTTGATTCAAAAAGCTTTTTTGAATGTATTTGACTTTCATTTGGATCAATTAGCTTTGAAGAATGCATTGACTTTCATTTGACTTTGTTTGAATGTTTTGACTTTCATTCGATTTAATTAGCTTTTAAGAATGCATTTGACTTTCATTTTATTCAAGAAGGTTTGTTTGAATGTGTTTGACTTTCATTTTTTCAATTAGCTTTGAAGAATGCATTTGACTTTCATTTGGTTCAAAAAACTTTGTTTGAATTTGTATGACTTTCATGATTGACTTTCATTTGCTTAAAAGAATGCATTTTAATTTCATTTGATTCAAAAGCTTTGTTTGAATGTGTTTGACTTTCATTATATTCAATTAGCTTTGAATAATGCATTTGACTTTCATTTGATTTAAAAAGCATTGTTTGAACGTATTTGACTTTCATTTGGATCTATTACCTTTGAAGTATGCATTTGACTTTCATTTGATTCAAAAAGCTTTGTTTGAATGTGTTTGACTTTCATTTCTTTCAATTAGCTTTGAAGAATGCATTTGACTTTCATTTGATTAGAAAAGTTTTGTTTGAATGTGATTGATTTTCATTTGATTAAATTAGGTTTGAAGAATGCATTTTACTTTCATTTGACTCAAAAAGCTTTGTTTGAATGTGTTTGATTTTCATTCGATCTAATTAGCTTTTAAGAATGCATTTGACTTTCATTTATTTCAAAAAGGTTTGTTTGAATGTGTTTGACTTTCATTGGTTTCAATTAGCTTTGAAGAATGCATTTGACTTTCATTTGGTTCAAAAAACTTTGTTTGAATGTGTTTGAATTTCATTTTATTCAATTAGCTTTAAAGAATGCATTTTAATTTCATTTGATTCAAAAATCTTTGTTTGAATGTGTTTGACTTTCATTATATTCAATTAGCTTTGAAGAATGCATTTGACTTTCATTTGATTTAAAAAGCTTTGTTTGAATGTATTTGACTTTCATTTGGATCAATTAGCTTTGAAGAATGCATTGACTTTCATTTGATTCAAAAAGCTTTGTTTGAATGTGTTTGAATTTAATTCTATTCATATAGCTTTGAAGAATGATTTTGACTTTCATTTGATTCATTAAGCTTTGTTTTGAATGTGTTTGACTTTCTTTCGATTCAATTAGCTTTTAAGAATGCATTTGACTTTCATTTGATTCAAAAAGGTTTGTTTGAATGTGTTTGACTTTCATTTGATTCAATTAGCTTTGAAGAATGCATTTGAATTTCATTTTATTCAAAAAGCTTTGTATGAATGCGTTTGACTTTCATTAGTTTCAATTGGCTTTGAAGCAATTGACTTTCATTGGATTCAATTACCTTTGAAGAATGCATTTGACTTTCATTTGGTTCAAAAAGCTTGTGTGAATGTGTTTGACTTTCATTTGATTCAATTAGCTTTGAAAA
>NW_018743435.1:0-19407 GCF_001683475.1 Chenopodium quinoa | reverse complement strand
AAGTCAAACAAAGCTTTTTGAATCAAATGATTGTCAAATCCATTCAACGATGCTAATTGAATCATATGAAAGTCAAGCACATTCAACAAATCTTTTTGAATCAATGAAAGTCAAATGCAATTAAAAAAAAATTTAAATCAAGTGAAAGTCAATTACATTTAACAAAGCTTTTTAAATCAAATGAAAGTTAAATGCATTCAAAAAAGCTAATTGAATCAAGTGAAAGTCTAGGTAATTCAAACAAAGCTTTTTGAATCAAATGACTGTCAAATGCGTTCAACGATGCTAATTGAATCAAATGAAGTCAAACACATTCAAACAAAGCTTTTTGAATCAAATGAAAGTCATATGCATTCAAAGCTAATTGAATCACAATGATTCTAAGGCATTCTAACAAACCTAATTGAATCAAATGAAAGTCAACCACATTCAAACAAAGCTAATTGAATCAAATGAAAGTTAACCACATTCAAACAAAGCTAATTTAAATCAAGTGAAATTCAAACACATTCAAACAAAGCTTTTTGAATCCAAAGAAAGTCAAATGAGTTCAAAAAAGCTAATTGAATCAAGTGAAAGTCAAACAAATTCAAACATAGCTTTTTGAATCAAATGATTGTCAAATGCATTCAACGATACTAATTGAATCATATGAAAGTCAAACACATTCAAACAAATCTTTTTGAATCAAATGAAAGTCAAATGCATTCAACAGATCAAATTGAATCAATTAAAAGTCAACCACATTCAAACAAAGCTAATTAAATCCAATGGAAGGCAAACACATTCAAACAAAGCTATTTGAATCAAATGAAAGTCAAACACATTCAAACAATGCTATCTGAATCAAATGAAAGTCAAATGCATTCAAAAAAGATAATTAAATCAAACGAAAGTCAAACACATTCAGACAAAGCTAATTGCATCAAATGAAAGTCAAACATTCAAACAAAGCTAATTAAATCATATGAAAGTCAAATGCTTTCAAAAAAGCTAATTGAATCAAGTAAAAGTCCAAAGAATTCAAAGCTTTTTGAATCAAATGATTGTCAAATGCATTCAACGAGGCTAATTGAATCATATGAGTCAAACAAAACTTTTTGAATCAAATGAAAGTCAAATGCATTCAACAAAGCAAATTGACTCAATTGAAAGTTAACCACATTCAAGCAAAGCTAATTGAATCAAATGAAAGTCAAACACATTTAAACAAAGCTATTTGAACCAAATGAAAGTCAAACACATTCAAGAAATGCTATTTGAATCAAATGAAAGTCAAACGCATTCAAAAAAGGTATTTAAATCAAGTGAAAGTCAAAATCATTCAAACAAAGCTATTTGAATCAAATTAAAGTCAAACACATTCAAACAAAGCTTTTTGAATTAAATGAAAGTCAAATGCATTAAACAAAGCTAATTGATTCAAATGAAAGTCAATCACATTCAAACAAAGCTAATTTAATCAAATAAAAATCAAACACATTCAAACAAAGCTTTTTCAATCAAATGAAATTCAAATGCATTCAAAATAGCATTTGAATCAAGTGAAAGTCAAACAAAGCTTTTTGAATCAAATGATTGTCAAATCCATTCAACGATGCTAATTGAATCATATGAAAGTCAAGCACATTCAAACAAATCTTTTTGAATCAACTGAAAGTCAAATGCAATTAAAAAAAGTAATTAAATCAAGTGAAAGTCAATTACATTTAAACAAAGCTTTTTAAATCAAATGAAAGTTAAATGCATTCAAAAAAGCTAATTGAATCAAGTGAAAGTCTAGGTAATTCAAACAAAGCTTTTTGAATCAAATGACTGTCAAATGCGTTCAACGATGCTAATTGAATCAAATGAAAGTCAAACACATTCAACAAAGCTTTTTGAATCAAATGAAAGTCATATGCATTCAACAAAGCTAATTGAATCAAATGAAAAGTCAATGGCATTCTAACAAACCTAATTAATCAAACGAAAGTCAATGGCATTCTAACAAACCTAATTGAATCAAATGAAAGTCAACCACATTCAAACAAAGCTAATTGAATCAAATGAAAGTTAACCACATTCAAACAAAGCTAATTTAAATCAAGTGAAATTCAAACACATTCAAACAAAGCTTTTTGAATCCAAAGAAAGTCAAATGAGTTCAAAAAAGCTAATTGAATCAAGTGAAAGTCAAACAAATTCAAACATAGCTTTTTGAATCAAATGATTGTCAAATGCATTCAACGATACTAATTGAATCATATGAAAGTCAAACACATTCAAACAAATCTTTTTGAATCAAATGAAAGTCAAATGCATTCAACAGATCAAATTGAATCAATTAAAAGTCAACCACATTCAAACAAAGCTAATTAAATCCAATGGAAGGCAAAGGAATCAAACAAAGCTATTTGAATCAAATGAAAGTCAAACACATTCAAACAATGCTATCTGAATCAAATGAAAGTCAAATGCATTCAAAAAAGATAATTAAATCAAACGAAAGTCAAACACATTCAGACAAAGCTAATTGCATCAAATGAAAGTCAAAAACATTCAAACAAAGCTAATTAAATCATATGAAAGTCAAATGCTTTCAAAAAAGCTAATTGAATCAAGTAAAAGTCCAAAGAATTCAAACAAAGCTTTTTGAATCAAATGATTGTCAAATGCATTCAACGAGGCTAATTGAATCATATGAGTCAAACAAAACTTTTTGAATCAAATGAAAGTCAAATGCATTCAACAAAGCAAATTGACTCAATTGAAAGTTAACCACATTCAAGCAAACTAATTGAATCAAATGAAAGTCAAACACATTTAAACAAAGCTATTTGAACCAAATGAAAGTCAAACATTCAAGAAATGCTATTTGAATCAAATGAAAGTCAAACGCATTCAAAAAAGGTATTTAAATCAAGTGAAAGTCAAAAAATTCAAACAAACTATTTGAATCAAATTAAAGTCAAACACATTCAAACAAAGCTTTTTGAATTAAATGAAAGTCAAATGCATTAAACAAAGCTAATTGATTCAAATGAAAGTCAATCACATTCAAACAAAGCTAATTTAATCAAATGAAAATCAAACACATTCAAACAAAGCTTTTTCAATCAAATGAAATTCAAATGCATTCAAAATAGCGATTTGAATCAAGTGAAAGTCAAACAAAGCTTTTTGAATCAAATGATTGTCAAATCCATTCAACGATGCTAATTGAATCATATGAAAGTCAAGCACATTCAAACAAATCTTTTTGAATCAACTGAAAGTCAAATGCAATTAAAAAAAAGTAATTAAATCAAGTGAAAGTCAATTACATTTAAACAAAGCTTTTTAAATCAAATGAAAGTTAAATGCATTCAAAAAAGCTAATTGAATCAAGTGAAAGTCTAGGTAATTCAAACAAAGCTTTTTGAATCAAATGACTGTCAAAATGCGTTCAACGATGCTAATTGAATCAATTGAAAGTCAAACACATTCAAACAAAGCTTTTTGAATCAAATGAAAGTCATATGCATTCAACAAAGCTAATTACAATCAATAAAAAGTCAATGGCATTCTAACAAACCTTAATTAAATCAAACGAAAGTCAATGGCATTCTAACAAACCTAATTGAATAAAATGAAAGTCAACCACATTCAAACAAAGCTAATTGAATCAAATGAAAGTTAACCACAATTCAAACAAAGCTAATTTAAATCAAGTGAAATTCAAACACATTCAATCAAAGCTTTCTTGAATCCAAAGAAAGTTAAATGAGTTCAAAAAGCTAATTGAATCAAGTGAAAGTCAAACAAATTCAAACATAGCTTTTTGAATCAAATGATTGTCAAATGCATTCAACGATACTAATTGAATCATATGAAAGTCAAACACATTCAAACAAATCTTTTTTGAATCAAACGAAAGTCAAATGCATTACACAGATCAAATTGAATCAATTAAAAGTCAACCACATTCAACACAAAGCTAATTAAATCCAATGGAAGGCAAAACACATTCAAACAAAGTTATTTGAATCAAATGAAAGTCAAACACGTTCAAAACAATGCTATTTGAATCAAATGAAAGTCAAATGCATTCAAAAAAGATAATTAAATCAAACGAAGTCAAACACATTCAGACAAAGCTAATTGCATCTAAATAAAAGTCAAAAACATTCAAACAAAGCTAATTAAATCATATGAAAGTCCAATGCTTTCAAAAAGCTAATTGAATCAAGTAAATGTCCAAAGAATTAAAACAAAGCTTTTTGAATCAAATGATTGTCAAATGCATTCTACGAGGCTAATTGAATCAATTGATAGTCAAACAAAACTTTTTGAATCAAATGAAAGATAATGCATTCAACAAAGCAAATTGACTCAATTGAAAGTTAACCACATTCAAGCAAAGCTAATTGAATCAAATGAAAGTCAAACACATTTAAACAAAGCTATTTGAACCAAATGAAAGTCAAACACATTCAAGAAATGCTATTTGAATCAAATGAAAGTCAAACACATTCAAAAAAGGTATTTAAATCAAGTGAAAGTCAAAATCATTCAAACAAAGCTATTTGAATCAAATTAAAGTCAAACACATTCAAACAAAGCTTTTTGAATTAAATGAAAGTCAAATGCATTAAACAAAGTTAATTGATTCAAATGAAAGTCAATCACATTCAAACAAAGCTAATTTAATCAAATGAAAATCAAACACATTCAAACAAAGCTTTTTCAATCAAATGAAATTCAAATGCATTCAAAATAGCGATTTGAATCAAGTGAAAGTCAAACAAAGCTTTTTGAATCAAATGATTGTCAAATCCATTCAACGATGCTAATTGAATCATATGAAAGTCAAGCACATTCAAACAAATCTTTTTGAATCAACTGAAAGTCAAATGCAATTAAAAAAAAAGTAATTAAATCAAGTGAAAGTCAATTACATTTAAACAAAGCTTTTTAAATCAAATGAAAGTTAAATGCATTCAAAAAAGCTAATTGAATCAAGTGAAAGTCTAGGTAATTCAAACAAAGCTTTTTGTATCAAATGACTGTCAAAATGCGTTCAACGATGCTAATTGAATCAATTGAAAGTCAAACACATTCAAACAAAGCTTTTTGAATCAAATGAAAGTCATATGCATTCAACAAAGCTAATTAAATCAAATAAAAAGTCAATGGCATTCTACAAACCTAATTAAATCAAACGAAAGTCAATGGCATTCTAACAAACCTAATTGAATCAAATGAAAGTCAACCACATTCAAACAAAGCTAATTGAATCAAATGAAAGTTAACCACATTCAAACAAAGCTAATTTAAATCAAGTGAAATTCAAACACATTCAAACAAAGCTTTTTGAATCCAAAGAAAGTCAAATGAGTACAAAAAAGCTAATTGAATCAAGTGAAAGTCAAACAAATTCAAACATAGCTTTTTGAATCAAATGATTGTCAAATGCATTCAACGATACTAATTGAATCATATGAAAGTCAAACACATTCAAACAAATCTTTTGAATCAAATGAAAGTCAAATGCATTCAACAGATCTAATTGAATCAATTAAAGGTCAACCACATTCAAACAAAGCTAATTAAATCCAATGGATGACAAACACATTCAAACAAAGCTATTTGAAACAAATGAAAGTCAAACACATTCAAACAATGCTATCTGAATCAAATGAAAGTCAAATGCATTCAAAAAATATAATTAAATCAAACGAAAGTCAAACACATTAAGACAAAGCTAATTGCATCTAATGAAAGTCAAAAACATTCAAACAAAGCTAATTAAATCATATGAAAGTCAAGTGCTTTCAAAAAAGCTAATTGAATCAAGTAAAAGTCCAAAGAATTAAAACAAAGCTTTTTGAATCAAATGATTGTCATATGCATTCAACGAGGCTAATTGAATCATATGACAGTCAAACAAAACATAGCTTTTTGAATCAAATGAAAGTCAAATGCATTCAACAAAGCAAATTGACTCAATTGAAAGTTAACCACATTCAAGCAAAGCTAATTGAATCAAATGAAAGTCAAACACATTTAAACAAAGCTATTTGAACCAAATGAAAGTCAAACACATTCAAGAAATGCTATTTGGATCACAAGAAAGTCAAACACATTCAAGAAATGCAATTAAAAAAAAAGTAATTAAATCAAGTGAAAGTCAATTACATTTAAACAAAGCTTTTTAAATCAAATGAAAGTTAAATGCATTCAAAAAAGCTAATTGAATCAAGTGAAAGTCTAGGTAATTCAAACAAAGCTTTTTGAATCAAATGACTTTCAAATGCGTTCAACGATGCTAATTGAATCAAATGAAAGTCAAACACATTCAAACAAAGCTTTTTGAATCAAATGAAAAGTCATATGCATTAAACAAAGCTAATTGATTCAAATGAAAGTCAATCACATTCAAACAAAGCAAATTTAAACAAATAAAAATCTAACACATTCAAACAAAGCTTTTTCAATCAAATGAAATTCAAATGCATTAAAAATAGCGATTTGAATCAAGTGAAAGTCAAACAAAGCTTTTTGAATCAAATGATTGTCAAATCCATTCAACGATGCTAATTGAATCATATGAAAGTCAAGCACATTCAAACAAATCTTTTTGAATCATTTGAAAGTCAAATGCAATTAAAAAAAAGTAATTATATCAAGTGAAAGTCAAACACATTTAAACAAAGCTTTTTAAATCAAATGAAAGTTAAATGCATTCAACAAAGCTTATTGAATCAAATGAAAGTCAAACACATTCAAACAAAGCTTTTTGAATCAAATGAAAGTCATATGCATTCAACAAAGCTAATTAAATCAAATAAAAAGTCAATGGCATTCTAACAAACCTAATTAAATCAAATGAAAGTCAATGGCATTCTAACAAACCTAATTGAATAAAATGAAAGTCAACCACATTCAAACAAAGCTAATTGAATCAAATGAAAGTTAACCACATTCAAACAAAGCTAATTTAAATCAAGTGAAATTCAAACACATTCAATCAAAGCTTTTTGAATCCAAAGAAAGTTAAATGAGTTCAAAAAAGCTAATTGAATCAAGTGAAAGTCAAACAAATTCAAACATAGCTTTTTGAATCAAATGATTGTCAAATGCATTCAACGATACTAATTGAATCATATGAAAGTCAAACACATTCAAACAAATCTTTTTGAATCAAACGAAAGTCAAATGCATTACACAGATCAAATTGAATCAATTAAAAGTCAACCACATTCAAACAAGCTAATTAAATCCAATGGAAGGCAAACACATTCAAACAAAGTTATTTGAATCAAATGAAAGTCAAACACGTTCAAACAATGCTATTTGAATCAAATGAAAGTCAAATGCATTCAAAAAAGATAATTAAATCAAACGAAAGTCAAACACATTCAGACAAAGCTAATTGCATCTAATAAAAGTCAAAAACATTCAAACAAAGCTAATTAAATCATATGAAAGTCCAATGCTTTCAAAAAAGCTAATTGAATCAAGTAAATGTCCAAAGAATTAAAACAAAGCTTTTTGAATCAAATGATTGTCAAATGCATTCTACGAGGCTAATTGAATCAATTGATAGTCAAACAAAACTTTTTGAATCAAATGAAAGATAAATGCATTCAACAAAGCAAATTGACTCAATTGAAAGTTAACCACATTCAAGCAAAGCTAATTGAATCAAATGAAAGTCAAACACATTTAAACAAAGCTATTTGAACCAAATGAAAGTCAAACACATTCAAGAAATGCTATTTGAATCAAATGAAAGTCAAACACATTCAAAAAGGTATTTAAATCAAGTGAAAGTCAAAATCATTCAAACAAAGCTATTTGAATCAAATTAAAGTCAAACACATTCAAACAAAGCTTTTTGAATTAAATGAAAGTCAAATGCATTAAACAAAGTTAATTGATTCAAATGAAAGTCAATCACATTCAAACAAAGCTAATTTAATCAAATGAAAATCAAACACATTCAAACAAAGCTTTTTCAATCAAATGAAATTCAAATGCATTCAAAATAGCGATTTGAATCAAGTGAAAGTCAAACAAAGCTTTTTGAATCAAATGATTGTCAAATCCATTCAACGATGCTAATTGAATCATATGAAAGTCAAGCACATTCAAACAAATCTTTTTGAATCAACTGAAAGTCAAATGCAATTAAAAAAAAGTAATTAAATCAAGTGAAAGTCAATTACATTTAAACAAAGCTTTTTAAATCAAATGAAAGTTAAATGCATTCAAAAAAGCTAATTGAATCAAGTGAAAGTCTAGGTAATTCAAACAAAGCTTTTTGTATCAAATGACTGTCAAATGCGTTCAACGATGCTAATTGAATCAATTGAAAGTCAAACACATTCAAACAAAGCTTTTTGAATCAAATGAAAGTCATATGCATTCAACAAAGCTAATTAAATCAAATAAAAAGTCAATGGCATTCTAACAAACCTAATTAAATCAAACGAAAGTCAATGGCATTCTAACAAACCTAATTGAATCAAATGAAAGTCAACCACATTCAAACAAAGCTAATTGAATCAAATGAAAGTTAACCACATTCAAACAAAGCTAATTTAAATCAAGTGAAATTCAAACACATTCAAACAAAGCTTTTTGAATCCAAAGAAAGTCAAATGAGTACAAAAAAGCTAATTGAATCAAGTGAAAGTCAAACAAATTCAAACATAGCTTTTTGAATCAAATGATTGTCAAATGCATTCAACGATACTAATTGAATCATATGAAAGTCAAACACATTCAAACAAATCTTTTTGAATCAAATGAAAGTCAAATGCATTCAACAGATCTAATTGAATCAATTAAAGGTCAACCACATTCAAACAAAGCTAATTAAATCCAATGGATGACAAACACATTCAAACAAAGCTATTTGAAACAAATGAAAGTCAAACACATTCAAACAATGCTATCTGAATCAAATGAAAGTCAAATGCATTCAAAAAATATAATTAAATCAAACGAAAGTCAAACACATTAAGACAAAGCTAATTGCATCTAATGAAAGTCAAAAACATTCAAACAAAGCTAATTAAATCATATGAAAGTCAAGTGCTTTCAAAAAAGCTAATTGAATCAAGTAAAAGTCCAAAGAATTAAAACAAAGCTTTTTGAATCAAATGATTGTCATATGCATTCAACGAGGCTAATTGAATCATATGACAGTCAAACAAAACATAGCTTTTTGAATCAAATGAAAGTCAAATGCATTCAACAAAGCAAATTGACTCAATTGAAAGTTAACCACATTCAAGCAAAGCTAATTGAATCAAATGAAAGTCAAACACATTTAAACAAAGCTATTTGAACCAAATGAAAGTCAAACACATTCAAGAAATGCTATTTGGATCACAAGAAAGTCAAACACATTCAAGAAATGCAATTAAAAAAAAAGTAATTAAATCAAGTGAAAGTCAATTACATTTAAACAAAGCTTTTTAAATCAAATGAAAGTTAAATGCATTCAAAAAAGCTAATTGAATCAAGTGAAAGTCTAGGTAATTCAAACAAAGCTTTTTGAATCAAATGACTTTCAAATGCGTTCAACGATGCTAATTGAATCAAATGAAAGTCAAACACATTCAAACAAAGCTTTTTGAATCAAATGAAAGTCATATGCATTAAACAAAGCTAATTGATTCAAATGAAAGTCAATCACATTCAAACAAAGCAAATTTAAACAAATAAAAATCTAACACATTCAAACAAAGCTTTTTCAATCAAATGAAATTCAAATGCATTAAAAAATAGCGATTTGAATCAAGTGAAAGTCAAACAAAGCTTTTTGAATCAAATGATTGTCAAATCCATTCAACGATGCTAATTGAATCATATGAAAGTCAAGCACATTCAAACAAATCTTTTTGAATCATTTGAAAGTCAAATGCAATTAAAAAAAAAGTAATTATATCAAGTGAAAGTCAAACACATTTAAACAAAGCTTTTTAAATCAAATGAAAGTTAAATGCATTCAACAAAGCTTATTGAATCAAATGAAAGTCAAACACATTCAAACAAAGCTAATTGCATCAAATGAAAGTCAAACACATTCAAACAAAGCTTTTTTAATTAAGTGATTGTCAAGTGCATTCCCACAAAGCTAATTGAATCAAATGAAAGTCAAACACATTCGAACAAAGTTTTTTGAATCAAATAAAAGTTAAATGCATTCAAAAAAGCTAATTGAATCAAGTGAAAGTCAAACACATTCAAACAAAGTTTATTTAATTAAGTGATTGTCAAGTGCATTCCCACAAAGCTAATTGAATCAAAAGTAAGTCAAACACATTCGAACAAAGCTTTTTGAATCAATTAAAAGTTAAATGCATTCAAAAAAGCTAATTGAATCATGTTAAAATCTAAGTAATTCAAACAAAGCTTTTTGGATAAAATGACCGTTAAATGCGTTTAACGATGCTAATTGAATCAAATGAAACTCAAACACATTCAAATAAAGCTTTTTGAATCAAATGAAAGTTAACCACATTCAAACAAAGCTAATTAAATCAAGTGAAAATCAAACACATTCAAACAAAGCTTTTTGAATCAAAAGAAAGTCAAATGATTTCAAAAAAGCTAATTGAATCAAGTGAAAGTCAAACAAATTCAAACATAGCTTTTTGAATCAAATGATTGTCAAATGCATTCAACGATACTAATTGAATCATATGAAAGTCAAACACATTCAAACAAATCTTTTTGAATCAAATGAAAGTCAAATGCATTCAACAGATCAAATTGAATCAATTAAAAGTCAACCACATTCAAACAAAGCTAATTGAATCCAATGGAAGGCAAACACATTCAAACAAAGCTATTTGAATCAAATGAAAGTCAAACACATTCAATCAATGCTATATGAATCAAATGAAAGTCAAATGCATTCAAAAAAGATAATTAAATCAAACGAAAGTCAAACACATTCAAACAAAGCTAATTGCATCAAATGAAAGTCAAACACATTCGGACAAGGCTTTTTTAAGTAAATAAAAATTAAACGCATTCAAAAAAGCTAATTTAATCAAGTGAAAGTCAAACACATTCAAACAAAGCTTTTTTAATTAAGTGATAGTCAAGTGCATTCCCACAAAGCTAATTGAATCAAATGAAAGTCAAACACATTCGAACAAAGTTTTTTGAATCAAATAAAAGTTAAATGCATTCAAAAAAGCTAATTGAATCAAGTGAAAGTCAAAGAGATTCAAACAAAGTTTATTTAATTAAGTGATTGTCAAGTGCATTCCCACAAAGCTAATTGAATCAAATGAAAGGCAAACACATTCGAACAAAACTTTTTGAATCAAATTATAGTTAAATGCATTCAAAAAAGCTAATTGAATCAAGTGAAAGTCTAAGTAATTCAAACAAAGCTTTTTGAATAAAATGACCGTTAAATGCGTTCAACGACGCTAATTGAATCAAATGAAAGTCAAACACATTCAAACAAAGCTTTTTGAATCAAATGAAAGTAATATGCATTCGACAAAGCTAATTGAATCAAATGAAAGTCAATGGCATTCTTATAAAGCTAATTGAATCAAATGAAAGTCAATGGCATTCTAACAAACCTAATTGAATCAAATGAAAGTCAATGGCATTCTAACAAACCTAATTGAATCAAATGAAAGTCTACCACATTCAAACAACGCTTTTTGAATCAAATGAAAGTTAACCACATTCAAACAAAGCTAATTAAATCAAGTGAAATTCAAACACATTCAAACAAAGCTTTTTGAATCCAAAGAAAGTCAAATGAGTTCAAAAATGCTAATTGAATCAAGTGAAAGTCAAACAAATTCAAACATAGCTTTTTGAATCAAATGATTGTCAAATGCATTCAACGATACTAATTGAATCATATGAAAGTCAAACACATTCAAACAAATCTTTTTGAATCAAATGAAAGTCAAATGAATTTAACAAATCAAATTGAATCAATTTAAAGCCAACCACATTCAAACAAAGCTAATTAAATCCAATGGAAGGCAAACACATTCAAACATAGCTATTTGAATCAAATGAAAGTCAAACACATTCAAACAATGCTATCTGAATCAAATAAAAGTCAAATGCATTTAAAAAAGATAATTAAATCAAACGAAAGTCAAACACATTCAGACAAAGCTAATTGCATCAAATGAAAGTAAAAAACATTCAAACAAAACTAATTAAATCATATGAAAGTCCAAAGAATTCAAACAAAGCTTTTTGAATCAAATGATTGTCAAATGCATTCAACGAGGCTAATTGAATCATATGACAGTCAAACAAAACTTTTTGAATCAAATGAAAGTCAAATGCATTCAGACAAAGCAAATTGACTCAATTGAAAGTTAACCACATTCAAGCAAAGCTAATTGAATCAAATGAAAGTCAAACACATTTAAACAAAGCTATTTGAACCAAATGAAAGTCTAACACATTCAAGAAATGCTATTTGAATCAAATGAAAGTCAAACGCATTCAAAAAAGGTATTTAAATCAAGTGAAAGTCAAAATCATTCAAACAAAGCTATTTGAATCAAATTAAAGTCAAACACATTCAAACAAAGCTTTTTGAATTAAATGAAAGTCAAATGCATTAAACAAAGCTTATTGATTCAAATGAAAGTCAATCACATTCAAACAAAGCTAACTTAATCAAATGAAAATCAAACACATTCAAACAAAGCTTTTTCAATCAAATGAAATTCAAATGCATTCAAAATAGCGATTTAAATCAAGTGAAAGTCAAACAAAGCTTTTTGAATCAAATGATTGTCAAATCCGTTCAACGATGCTAATTGAATCATATGAAAGTCAAGCACATTCAAACAAATCTTTTTGAATCAACTGAAAGTAAAATGCAATTAAAAAAAAGTAATTAAATCAAGTGAAAGTCAATTACATTTAAACAAAGCTTTTTAAATCAAATGAAAGTTAAATGCATTCAAAAAAGCTAATTGAATCAAGTGAAAGTCTTGGTAATTCAAACAAAGCTTTTTGAATCAAATGACTGTCAACTGTGTTCAACGATGCTAATTGAATCAAATGAAAGTCAAACACATTCAAACAAAGCTTTTTGAATCAAATGAAAGTTAAATGCATTCAAAAAAGCTAATTGAATCAAGTGAAAGTCTAAGTAATTCAAACAAAGCTTTTTGAATAAAATGACCGTTAAATGCGTTCAACGACGCTAATTGAATCAAATGAAAGTCAAACACATTCAAACAAAGCTTTTTGAATCAAATGAAAGTAATATGCATTCAACAAAGCTAATTGAATCAAATGAAAGTCTAAGTAATTCGAACAAAGCTTTTTGAATCAAATAAAAGTTAAATGCATTCAAAAAAGCTAATTGAATCAAGTGAAAGTCTAAGTAATTCAAACAAAGCTTTTTGAATAAAATGACCGTTAAATGCGTTCAACGACGCTAATTGAATCAAATGAAAGTCAAACACATTCAAACAAAGCTTTTTGAATCAAATGAAAGTAATATGCATTCAACAAAGCTAATTGAATCAAATGAAAGTCAATGGCATTCTTACAAAGCTAATTGAATCAAATGAAAGTCAATGGCATTCTAACAAACCTAATTGAATCAAATGAAAGTCAATGGCATTCTAACAAACCTAATTGAATCAAATGAAAGTCAACCACATTCAAACAAAGCTAATTGAATCAAATGAAAGTTAACCACATTCAAACAAAGCTAATTAAATCAAGTGAAAATCAAACACATTCAAACAAAGCTTTTTGAATCAAAAGAAAGTCAAATGATTTCAAAAAAGCTAATTGAATCAAGTGAAAGTCAAACAAATTTCAAACATAGCTTTTTGAATCAAATGATTGTCAAATGCATTCAACGATACTAATTGAATCATATGAAAGTCAAAAACATTCAAACAAATCTTTTTGAATCAAATGAAAGTCAAATGCATTCAACAGATCAAATTAAATCAATTAAAAGCCAACCACTTTCAAACAAAGCTAATTAAATCCAATGGAAGTCAAACACGTTCAAACAATGCTATCTGAATCAAATAAAAGTCAAATGCATTCAAAAAAGATAATTAAATCAAACGAAAGTAACACATTCAGACAAAGCTAATTGCATCAAATGAAAGTCAAAAACATTCAAACAAAGCTAATTAAATCATATGAAAGTCCAAAGAATTCAAACAAAGCTTTTTGAATCAAATGATTGTCAAATGCATTTAACGAGGCTAATTGAATCATATGACAGTCAAACAAAACTTTTTGAATCAAATGAAAGTCAAATGCATTCAGACAAAGCAAATTGACTCAATTGAAAGTTAACCACATTCAAGCAAAGCTAATTGAATCAAATGAAAGTCAAACACATTTAAACAAAGCTATTTGAACCAAATGAAAGTCAAACACATTCAAGAAATGCTATTTGAATCAAATGAAAGTCAAACGCATTCAAAAAAGGTATTTAAATCAAGTGAAATTCAAAATCATTCAAACAAAGCTATTTGAATCAAATTAAAGTCAAACACATTCAAACAAAGCTTTTTGAATTAAACGAAAGTCAAATGCATTAAACAAAGCTTATTGATTCAAATGAAAGTCCATCACATTCAAACAAAGCTAATTTAATCAAATGAAAATCAAACACATTCAAACAAAGCTTTTTCAATCAAATGAAATTCAAATGCATTCAAAATAGCGATTTAAATCAAGTGAAAGTCAAACAAAGCTTTTTGAATCAAATGATTGTCAAATCCGTTCAACGATGCTAATTGAATCATATGAAAGTCAAGCACATTCAAACAAATCTTTTTGAATCAACTGAAAGTCAAATGCAATTAAAAAAAAGTAATTAAATCAAGTGAAAGTCAATTACATTTAAACAAAGCTTTTTAAATCAAATGAAAGTTAAATGCATTCAAAAAAGCTAATTGAATCAAGTGAAAGTCTAGGTAATTCAAACAAAGCTTTTTGAATCAAATGACTGTCAAATGTGTTCAACGATGCTAATTGAATCAAATGAAAGTCAAACACAATCAAACAAAGCTTTTTGAATCAAATGAAAGTAATATGCATTCAAACAAAGCTTTTTCAATCAAATGAAATTCAAATGCATTCAAAATAGCGATTTGAATCAAGTGAAAGTCAAACAAAGCTTTTTGAATCAAATGATTGTCAAATGCATTCAACGATACTAATTGAATCATATGAATGTCAAACACATTCAAACAAATCTTTTTGAATCAAATGAAAGTTAAATGCATTCAACATATCAAATTGAATCAATTAAAAGCCAACCACATTCAAACAAAGCTAATTAAATCCAATGGAAGGCAAACACATTCAAACAAAGCTATTTTAATCAAATGAAAGTCAAACACATTCAAACAATGCTATCTGAATCAAATGAAAGTCAAATGCATTCAAAAAAGATAATTAAATCAAACGAAAGTTAAACACAATCAAACAAAGCTAATTGCATCAAATGAAAGTCAAAAACATTCAAACAAAGCTAATTAAATCATATGAAAGTCAAATGCTTTCAAAAAAGCTAATTGAATCAAGTAAAAGTCCAAAGAATTCAAACGAAGCTTTTTGAATCAAATGATTGTCAAAGCATTCAACGAGGCTAATTGAATCATATGACAGGCAAACAAAACCTTTTGAATCAAATGAAAGTCAAATGCATTCAATAAAGCAAATTGACTCAATTGAAAGTTAACCACATTCAAGCAAAGCTAATTGAATCAAATGAAAGTCAAACACATTTAAACAAAGCTATTTGACCCAAATGAAAGTCAAACACATTCACGAAATGCTATTTGAATCAAATGAAAGTCAAACGCATTCAAAAAAGGTATTTAAATCAAGTGAAAGTCAAAATCATTCAAACAAAGCTATTTGAATCAAATTAAAGTCAAACACATTCAAACAAAGCTTTTTGAATTAAATGAAAGTCAAATGCATTAAACAAAGCTTATTGATTCAAATGAAAGTCAATCACATTCAAACAAAGCTCATTTACTCAAATGAAAATCAAACACATTCAAACAAAGCTTTTTCAATCAAATGAAATTCAAATGCATTCAAAATAGCGATTTAAATCAAGTGAAAGTCAAACAAAGCTTTTTGAATCAAATGATTGTCAAATCCGTTCAACGATGCTAATTGAATCATATGAAAGTCAAGCACATTCAAACAAATCTTTTTGAATCAACTGAAAGTCAAATGCAATTAAAAAAAAGTAATTAAATCAAGTGAAAGTCAATTACATTTAAACAAAGCTTTTTAAATCAAATGAAAGTTAAATGCATTCAAAAAAGCTAATTGAATCAAGTGAAAGTCTAGGTAATTCAAACAAAGCTTTTGAATCAAATGACTGTCAAATGTGTTCAACGATGCTAATTGAATCAAATGAAAGTCAAACACAATCAAACAAAGCTTTTTGAATCAAATGAAAGTAATATGCATTCAAACAAAGCTTTTTCAATCAAATAAAATTCAAATGCATTCAAAATAGCGATTTGAATTAAGTGAAAGTCAAACAAAGCTTTTTGAATCAAATGATTGTCAAATGCATTCAACGATACTAATTGAATCATATGAATGTCAAACACATTCAAACAAATCTTTTTGAATCAAATGAAAGTTAAATGCATTCAACATATCAAATTGAATCAATTAAAAGCCAACCACATTCAAACAAAGCTAATTAAATCCAATGGAAGGCAAACACATTCAAACAAAGCTATTTTAATCAAATGAAAGTCAAACACATTCAAACAATGCTATCTGAATCAAATGAAAGTCAAATGCATTCAAAAAAGATAATTAAATCAAACGAAAGTTAAACACAATCAAACAAAGCTAATTGCATCAAATTAAAGTCAAAAATCATTCAAACAAAGCTAATTAAATCATATAAAAGTCAAAAGCTTTCAAAAAAGCTAATTGAATCAAGTAAAAGTCCAAAGAATTCAAACAAAGCTTTTTTAAATCAAATGATTGTCAAATGCATTCAACGAGGCTAATTGAATCATATGACAGTCAAACAAAACTTTTTGAATCAAATGAAAGTCAAATGCATTCAACAAAGCAAATTGACTCAATTGAAAGTTAACCACATTCAAGCAAATCTAATTGAATCAAATTAAAGTCAAACACATTTTAAACAAAAGCTATTTGAACCAAATGAAAGTCAAACACATTCAAGAAATGCTATTTGAATCAAATAAAAGTCAAACGCATTCAAAAAAGGTATTTAAATCAAGTGAAAGTAAAAAACATTCAAACAAAGCTATTTGAATCAAATTAAAGTCAAACACATATAAACAAAGCTTTTTGAATTTAAATGAAAGTCAAATGCATTAAACAAAGCTAATTGATTCAAATGAAAGTCAATCACATTCAAACAAAGCTAATTTAATCAAATGAAAATCAAACACATTCAAACAAAGCTTTTTCAATCAAATGAAATTCAAATGCATTCAAAATAGCGATTTGAATCAAGTGAAAGTGAAACAAAGCTTTTTGAATCAAATGATTGTCAAATCCATTCAACGATGCTAATTGAATCATATGAAAGTCAAGCACATTCAAACAAATCTTTTTTAATCAACTGAAAGTCAAATGCAATTAAAAAAAAGTAATTAAATCAAGTGAAAGTCAATTACATTTAAACAAAGCTTTTTAAATCAAATGAAAGTTAAATGCATTCAAAAAAGCTAATTGAATCAAGTGAAAGTCTAAGTAATTCAAACAAAGCTTTTTGAATAAAATGACCGTCAAATGCGTTCAACGATGCTAATTGAATCAAATAAGAGTCAAACACAATCAAACAAAGCTTTTTGAATCAAATGAAAGTAATATGCATTCAAACAAAGCTTTTTCAATCAAATGAAATTCAAATGCATTCAAAATAGCGATTTGAATCAAGTGAAAGTCAAACAAAGCTTTTTGAATCAAATGATTGTCAAATGCATTCAACGATACTAATTGAATCATATGAATGTCAAACACATTCAAAACAAATCTTTTTGAATCAAATGAAAGTTAAATGCATTCAACATATCAAATTGAATCAATTAAAAGCCAACCACATTCAAACAAAGCTAATTAAATCCAATGGAAGGCAAACACATTCAAACAAAGCTATTTGAATCAAATGAAAGTCAAACACATTCAAACAATGCTATCTGAATCAAATGAAAGTCAAATGCATTCAAAAAGATAATTAAATCAAACGAAAGTCAAACACATTCAGACAAAGCTAATTGCATCAAATTAAAGTCAAAAACATTCATACAAAGCTAATTAAATCATATGAAAGTCAAATGCTTTCAAAAAAGCTAATTGAATCAAGTAAAAGTCCAAAGAATTCAAACAAAGCTTTTTGAATCAAATGATTGTCAAATGCATTCAACGAGGCTAATTGAATCATATGACAGTCAAACAAAACTTTTTGAATCAAATGAAAGTCAAATGCATTTCACAAAGCAAATTGACTCAATTGAAAGTTAACCACATTCAAGCAAATCTAATTGAATTAAATGAAAGTCAAACACATTTAAACAAAGCTATTTGAACCAAATGAAAGTCAAACACATTCAAGAAATGCTATTTGAATCAAATGAAAGTCAAACGCATTCAAAAAAGGTATTTAAATCATGTGAAAGTCAAAATCATTCAAACAAAGCTATTTGAATCAAATTAAAGTCAAACACATTCAAACAAAGCTTTTTCAATTTAATGAAAGTCAAATGCATTAAACAAAGCTAATTGATTCAAATGAAATTCAATCACATTCAAACAAAGCTAATTTAATCAAATGAAAATCAAACACATTTAAACAAAGCTTTTTCAATCAAATGAAATTCAAATGCATTCAAAATACCGATTTGAATCAAGTGAAAGTCAAACAAAGCTTTTTGAATCAAACGATTGTCAAATCCGTTCAACGATGCCAATTGAATCATATGAAAGTCAAGCACATTCAAACAAATCTTTTTGAATCAACTGAAAGTCAAATGCAATTAAAAAAAAGTAATTAAATCAAGTGAAAGTCAATTACATTTAAACAAAGCTTTTTAAATCAAATGAAAGTTAAATGCATTCAAAAAAGCTAATTGAATCAAGTGAAAGTCTAGGTAATTCAAACAAAGCTTTTTGAATCAAATGACTGTCAAATGTGTTCAACGATGCTAATTGAATCAAATGAAAGTCAAACACATTCAAACAAAGCTTTTTGAATCAAATGAAAGTCAATATGCATTCAACAAACAATTGAATCAAATGAAAGTCAATGGCATTCTAACAAACCTAATTGAATCAAACGAAAGTCAATGGCATTCTAACAAACCTAATTGAATCAAATGAAAGTCAACCACATTCAAACAAAGTCAATTGAATCAAATGAAAGTTAAC
>NW_018743434.1:625307-665358 GCF_001683475.1 Chenopodium quinoa | reverse complement strand
CGCCCTAAGCCTTCAGCTGGCTTCAGACGTCATTCAGCTCATCTTGGGCCTGGGAAGCTCGGCATCTTTGGCTTCCAGCTCAAGCTCAGCCTCAAAGAGCTTCGCATCCTGAGTTTCCAGCTCATTCCTAAGTCCTCAGACTGCTTCTTCATAGCTTCGTCTTCTGCCTGGGGAGCCTTCTCTTTGAAGTCCTTGACCATCAGACGCCAAGTCTCAACCTCTCACTGCACCCTCTGTTCAATGCGAGCCTTGAAGTTGGGAATGTCTGCAGCCCCGTACTCCTGGACCAGCGCTTGACCCTCGTCTACCTAAGGGAAGACGGTTTGCTCCAAATCCTGGCAGAAGGTCTGAAAATTGGCAGTCATGGCATCCACGTCAGCTCTAAGGGCAGTGGCCGCATCTTCGGAACTAGCCTCTTCAGTTCAGCAATCTTTGCTTGGCATTCAGCTTCCTCGGCCTTCTCTACCTTGGATTTCAGCCCATCGTTCATCTCTACAGCCAAGAAAGTGGTTATGAACGACCTGCAAAGTTGAGAAGCAATAATTAGCCGAAGTAAAAAAAAAAATAAATAAATAAAGGGAGATAGAGAGAAAGAGTTTAAACTTAAGTGAAAAATCTTAAGTACCGAAAGATTTACCTGCATTAGCAGCCTCTGATTTTTCAACAAAGGGATCCGGACCCTAGCAAGTGGCTCAGATGCGCCAGCGCCAACCCCAATGGTCCAAACCCTGACCCTCTCCAGGTCAGACATGCTAGAGAGGTATTCGAAGTACTCCATGGCCGAACTACGCCTAGACTCGAAGACGTTTCCTGGCATAGTCGGGAACAGGCACCAAAGGGGCAAAACAGAACCCCATCTCCGTAGACTGAAACATCTTGAAGGATTCAATAGCCGAAGTTGAAGGCATATTGGTGTTCTTGGCCTCCTCAGCTTTCTTTCCCCTTTGGCCTCCTTCAGACCATCAGCATCCAAACCCTTGAGGTCTTCATTCAAAATTAGCACTTCCTCGTCCTCAGGTGGGACGAGCAGTGCATCAGCTTCCCTCTGAACCTCGTCGGTAAAGGGCTCGGCCACGTGCCGAGGAGAGGAGAAAGAGCCAAACTAGAAATTTCAACCTCCTGAGTCTCAGGAGGAGCTTCCGCAGAGCCTCAACCTCCCCAAATGACTCAGGAGGAGGAGTCTTCGTTAGATTATCTCCCTCGGCACGAACCTCAGGAGGGGAGGAGTCTTTTCTTTCCTTTCCTCTGGCTTGTCCTCCTCATGCCGAGGTTTCTTGGCAAGGACAAGGGCAGGTTGAAACTGCCCAGGGTTAAGAACAACCCTTCTTCTCTTCGGGCCGGACATCTCTTCATCTGAAGAGGATTCTTCTCCAGCCGGCTCTCCTCTATTTCCTTTTTCTTCGTCAGACTGCAGCTGAAGAAATAAGGGGACAAAGAGCAATATGAGTACCAAGTCAAAAAAAAAAAAAAAAAAAAAAAAAGAAAGGCAACATCAAGACAAGTCTGGAAGGCTCACCGAAGTCTTCAATAGGCGTTCATCTTCAGCTTCCCTATCCTCTTCTTAACTTTCTCCTCTGCCGCCGAGGATCAGCAGTAGAGGTAGAAGGTTCAGCAGCGCTTCTAGAGGCATCGGCAACTCTTGCCGCCCTCACAGCAACAGCAGCAACAACAGCCTGTTCTGCAGGGCTCAGAAGGAAGAAAGGGTCACGTTTCTTCCACCAGACCTTCTGTGCCTCGTACTCAGCAACACTGACTATTTAAAGCTTAGTCTTGCGCAAAAAGAAGAGGTCGTTTCTGATGACTCAGTTATATCGGGAGCGTCTTCGTCACCCGCCTTGCAGCGTTAATCCCGAGCCGATTGTAGTTAATACCAGAATTTCCCTCGTGCAACACTGAAAAGCCGAAATTCAAGGGTTAGTCAGCACGAAAAAAGCAAACAGTAAAAGAAAAAAGAGAAAAGCAAAGGCCTTCGGCCCCAGCCGAACTCTTTACCCCCTTGGTTTTTTCGGCTGAGGCAGACAAACGGCAAGCATCTTCTCCTGGAAGATGTAGTGGTAACAGGGCAGCCAAGTTGTGGGCACTTGGGCCATTTCAGCCCGTGCCCCTTGGATTCTTCTCTTGCCGAAGAGAGTAAGCAGCTCCTTCTCATGATCATCGAACTCATCAGGTCCGATGCTCCTCATCTGGGGATCAGGCTCGCTCAAGTACCTTGGCCCGCCAAAATAGTTCGGATGGTCCTCTTCGGAAGGCGCCCGAACCCAAATTCATTGGCCCCGCCAATCCTTGTCCAAAGTATCATTCGACTAAGTGGTGAGATGCCCCCTATGGGTCTCAAT
The DNA here is from genome assembly GCF_001683475.1 of Chenopodium quinoa. Lineage (NCBI taxonomy): Eukaryota > Viridiplantae > Streptophyta > Magnoliopsida > Caryophyllales > Amaranthaceae > Chenopodium > Chenopodium quinoa. The sequence goes on along the minus strand of NW_018743434.1, from coordinate 663,022 downwards.
CCGCCACCATCTAGTGCCATGATGTTCGTCTGATTGTTAGTTCGGCACCAATTTGTGGAGTTTCTGAAAAAACATGGAGGCTCGGCGGCAAAACCATAAAAAGGCACACCAGAGGAACGTCACCATCCTTCGGATGCTGGCGGGGGTTAATTGGCACAACGAGATGTTGTACCCGTTCAGCACTTCAACAACAAAGGAGTGCGGAGGAACCGAAGCCCAAACTGCAACTGCCGGAGTATACTTCCCGATGTACCCAGGGAGAGGACGGTGAATCCTATTTGGAGTTGTGGGCATTCGGCACCAATATCCATCTGCCTTCATTATGCCGTAAAAAATTTCAATTGCTTGGCAAAGCGCTAGAGGGGACTCTCGTCCACCCACCAGTCATAAGGAGGGGTGGTCATCAACCCGAAGTTCTCGGGGACGTTGCCACACTCCCTTGCTCCAGGGGGCAAAATCCCAAGGTCGGGCGCCCAGCTCCCGCCTTGGCCGGAGGTGCTAGCCTCCCCTGAATCTCGGGAGCGCGAATGACAACGGCACCGCAGGAATCGCGGCTCCGCTGGAAGAAGTTGTTGTCCCAACCTTGGACGAGGGTTGCGGCCCGCTCAAAGGGGCATCATCTCCAGCGAACGATTGCGTCCACGGAATCAGCTGAGGAACTTCCTCCTCCTCATCGACCACCATAGTCTCTTTCCTCGGTCTCGAGCCATTCTCATCAGTGGAAGTTCGAGAAATCGAGAAAAAGGGGGATGCTCTAAAAATCAAAGAAATCCAAAGAAATTTCGAAGAAAATTACCTTTACCAGAAGCGGAATTCGCCGATCTACAAGTTCGGAGCAACGAACTTTGGTTTCAGGTTTCGGATTGCTGAGAATATACGGAAAAAGGAAAGCGGTTTAACGGTGGTGATTAGCGAAGAGCAGAAAGAGAATTAGCAGGGAAATGAGGAGAGAGAGTGGATGAGTGGCTTAAAATGACTTTCTGGAAGCAGAATTTTGGGAGTCCGCGCCACTAAAACCCCCACTAACTCCACTTCAATGCAACCGTTTAAACACTTCTTAATTAACTTCCCATTAAACCTTCCAACTTCCCTAATCACTCTCTAAATAACTGTTATTGCCTCAATAACTACCCTAATTCAAACTCTAATTAAATCATTTACTTCCCTCCGTTTTGCAAGTAAAAACCCGGCCCGTCATGCTTCCGAATTGGGTCTGGGGGGCAAGTTGTTTGGGTCCAATTTACTTCAATTGGGTCGGTCCATAAATGATTTAATTACAAAGCCAAAAGCAAGGTTCAACTCTCCAAATAATTGCTAAGTTAGTCAAGGCCCAGTCAACGTGGCAAACCCACTTGATTTAAGGTCCATTCATCTATTGAGCAAAGGTATAAAAGCCTTCAATCTTCTCTCTCTACATTCATTCAATTAAAGCCTCAAGTAATTAATACTCTTGCATAGATTTCTCTCTCTAAACACTGTATTGACTTCGGCATCGAAGGGGTCATCCTCGCACAACCCCCGAGGCCAGTTTACGTGTGTTTGCTGTGCAGGAAACCCTCGACCCAGTCATCACTTGGATCGAGATCAATCTTCAGGCCACAGAAAAGGACCTTGCCGAAGGTCCTATTGTTTTTACCCGAAACAGACAGTAACAATTAAAGGAATACAAAAAAAAAATGCAGCAAAGCAATGGTAAAAGAACAAGAAAGGTGATGTTTGTAGTGACCCGTGAGAGAGAATAAACATTCAAAGAGAAAAAAATTAAATTTGCGGAAGCTAGATCGAAAACCTAAGCTGTGACACTATGTTAGATTTCGGGGAAAACTCCTCAATCTGGAGTGTGTACCATTGATCAATATATATAGAGTTTTATAAGACTCGTAATCCTAGTACGATATGGATACAAAATATATACAAATATTATCCTAATCTGCGACAAATATTATCATAACTATAATATCTATCATATGCATTTACATGTATGTTATGCTAATAGTTTTACTGTAGATTTTATTCCGTTGTTTGATTGATATTTTCATGTTTATTAAAAGGCATTTATAAATAAATCTTTAGTCATATAGTCACTAGATTGTATAGTTTTATTGGTAATAATATGCATCATTTATGTAATATAATGTATACTACTTTTAAATATTTTCAACACAACTAATTAACAATAAATTTTTATTTTCAATTGTAGTTTTAATAATTTTTGCGTTATTTTTTTATTTTTCTATATGCATTGTATTTTTTCTATTCCTCATGAGTTGCCTCATTTTTATATTATATCACAATTAATTATGAAAAATGATAATTAGAACCGTGCATCGCACGAGCACTAATCTAGTTATGAATAGTGTTAAGCCGATTATATCCCTAAAAATGTCTATTTACATATATACCCATATTTATACATGCAAATCAAATGTGTGACATTTTTTCCCTTTCTTATCACATTTGTAGCACTGTAGCATAGCTTTTTAGCTTTTTAGCTTTTTTTTTTTTTTTTTTTTCCCTTTTTCTTTTCTACCTTTAAAATTTTTGAGATAACTCTTATATTTATATATAGTGTTTAAACAATTATACCCTTTAATTTGTTTATTTACTTATTTACCCTTATTAATGTTAGTTTACTAATTTATTGAACTCTAAGAATAGTCTGCAAATATTTATACCCTTAAAAAATTTTGTTTATATATTTTTCTTCTATAATATTATCAACTACTAATTTTGTGATATAAAATCAAACTAAAAGAGATTCCTGAACATGGCTAGCTATGCACGCGCATCACACACGTTAGTCACCCTAGTTACCAAAAAAATTTCAAAGTTCATAAGAAGTGTTATGTACAAATTTTAACTATAACTGTCATTACCACCAGCTGAATAGACCGTTTGAGATTTTTGGCTAATCAATCCTCACTTAGGACTGGTAAAAAGTCAAAGAGAGCAGTCCAACATGAATATTTCACTAATTCACAGATATATACGAAGTATATTGCAGTACCGAGTTGGTACTGGATAGTATGATGCTGCAGTACTGGATATATACGAAGTATATTGCAGTACCAAGTTGCCTGATAAAATCCGGCTAGAATTACACATTCATTCAGGGCAGTGGAAGAAAATAATAAGTCCCGTCAAAGTAATAAACAAACTGTGATGTCAACAATATACAACCTTCGCTAAGAGTTCATTGCCTCATCTTCATGATAGAATGTATATGTGCCTTCTCTCTCCATAATTTTGGTTATTTACATATTTGAAATGAAGGGAGAAAATTGAATGGGGCAAGAAGGGGTTTTACTTTAGATAGTTCTTTCGACAGCAATTCATTGGAAACGTTCATCCTCCATACAGACAGCAGCATAAATTGCTCAACAGATATCATTGTTTTTGCTGGGATTCACATGTACATAAAACGCTGAACAAAGATCAGTTCTTTGTGAAAAGAGCACCTCCTGACCAGATCTAGCATTTCAACTAAACAAATCCACGAGCATATAGTCTATACTATCAAGGCCTGGAGAAAAAAACATGGATGGCCTGAATGCCTAACATTCACAGGAGCAAACTACATGTGTTCTAAACATATAATAGATCAGGCAGCCCTCACCTTGAGCCTAAGTTCTTCATCGCCTTTTAGCTTCTTTGGGCTTAGGGGGTCAGAGCTGAATTTCTGCACAAGAATCTTGTAACAAGGCAAAAGTACAACATAAAGTAGGGCCAGGATGAACGGTGCTGCAAGCAGCCACCCCACCAACTGTACACAGAGTTAAAAAAAAAAAAAAACAAAACAAAAAAAAATCAAATCAGCATCACAATTTAGTGCAAATGCAGGAAAAATAACTTAGACAAAAGAACAGTACAAGCATGAAAACATAACACTGAGAAGGCTACTGATGTATAAGTTTATAATAAGGGGAACTTAAGATGTATTAATGTAATGGATAAGGAACTTTGGATGAATGACCCTAAGCAGCACAATAAAGCAAGTTCTATTAAATAATCACGCAAAAGAAAATCCAGTGTCTTTTAGAGTATGTTCTACTCAACTTATTTTAACTTGTCTCAGATAAAAAAAAAAATTCAAAAAGTTCAATAACAGCGTAAAAGGGGAAAAAATAACATAGGTTCAGATAAGTCAAATTGAGCTGAAAAGGTTATACCCCCTAGTGTTGTTTTATTTATTTATTTTTTTCCCTTTGGTTGACAACAGCAGAGTACCAGATTTCAGTTGAGAAACAATTGACGACAAAAGTAATAATGAACAAGTTAGGAAAGGTCAGTTTGAAACTTATTAAAATAAAAAGAACAAGCACTTTGAAATATTAGGTGGTTAAGTGATCATCATCGTCATCATAAGCCTCTTAAATTTCAAACCAATTTGGTATATTGGGATCTGTCATCAAAGATTTCTAATGGATAAAACAGTTATGATCAAGGATAAAAACAGACCATACAAAGAAAAACCAAATTCTGATGACTGAACTTAACCTAAAGAGATGATGTTGCACCAAAAAAACAAAAATTAAGGAAAACATGTCCCTTTAAGCTAAAGAAATAGGAGCATCAACATGAGAACGCCTTGATGAACAAAAGGTTTCATGGCACCTTGAATCATATCTAAAAGAAAATTTATATATCCTTTTTCAATATTTTTTGGATTGGAACTTTCAATACAAGGGGAATATGTTGTACTTGTACTTCAATACTAACAATTTCTTTATGAATTTTAACTGACAATGAATCTAATGAACCCATATGATATATATTATCTATATTTTGCTCTGTAATTGCTCAATTTGAATAACAAGGAGCATATGACTTTGAAAATGAATTTGATAGATAGTCACAATTTTTTATTTTATTTTATTTTTTTAAGACTGGACCATCAACTAAATGAGATTTTCTAATATCAACCATAGGAATACATTTTTTAGGAAACCTAGGGTTGAGTGTTATCCACGTGAATATGGTTTTAGCAGTGAACTGCCATCAAAGAATGTCTAACAAGTTCATTTAACTCATTAGCTGCCTGTATTTATTGCTTACTTGAGAAAAGCAGTCAACCAAACAACAAATTTCTGGCTATTATCTGGTAGCTTATGTTTACCATTTTGAAGTGATAGGGAGGTTAGATATACGAAATAATCATATATCTAATCTTCAAAACAAAGAAGGGTATTTTATTCCACCTTTAATCCATCCTTTTTTGTTAACTATACATAACTGAATCAATGAACCCAAAAAAGAGGTAACAATACATACTTGGTATCTTTTAAACTGTCACAAAAAATGTAAAAGCCATACATACTAGCACTTTGGAATTCGGAATTTAAAAGACCAAAGCAAATGTCTCTTTAAACTCTACCTATATTTCCTATATGCTGCTATTACTAGATTACCAAATAACCCTTTTTCTAATCATCTTCGAGACGGAGAAAAAAGCCATTTGAGATTGTCAAAAAGTCTTTGAAGTTGTGTAGAACAGGCTGGCACTGCCACCTTTCCTTCAGCCTTACCCATGGTAGAAGTTTCGTACTTTCATTAAAGCCACTAGGGCTATGGTATACAGGTGTTGTTTGGTGTGCAAGGTATACTGTACACACCGCCCAAAATAATAGAGAGAGCAAACAAGTAGAGAGGCGGGAAGAAGAAATATAATAGGTTGAATTCATACCGCATGAACAATGCTTAGTAGAACATCAGTTGAAGCTTGGCCTGTCAGAACCTTCTTCAAAGCATCAGAGGTCAATGGAAATTGAGGACCACCACAGATAGCTTCACCAAGACGCAGGAAGGGTATCACCAAACTACAAAGCATAGAAACTATAATATAGCAGATCACAAAATTAAGGGTACAAATGAACCACAAGGGTGGGTACAAATGATCCACAAAGGTAAAATTATAAGACCAGCAACCCAATTACAGTCAGAAAAACATTGAAGTAGATTTAACCTCATAGGAGATATTTCCCATTATTCATTTTAAAAGAAAATTACCTCAATTCAATGGGAGTAGCTACAAAATTCGCCAGCAGCACACTTGCAGGATGGCAACGTGACCCCAACAAAGGAATAGCAATTCCACATAAAAAAACAGTTACCCCTGTTAAAGTTAAATTTAGCATGTACATTCTCAAATGAACATTACTTAAACTCAGTAGTCGCACTTAGAAGCATGATACCAATAGAGCAATTATAACAACAGACTTCTACTGCAACTTCCAAGGGACCAATCTACTTAATAAATGACTATCTTATTTCAGCAATATATATATGGTGTGTTTACGCGCACACACACACACTAACGCTAAAACATTACCTAAAACGCACATACTCTATTGGAAGCCAAATATGTGAGGCATGATTTATCATTTCAAGACCAATAGGTGAAGGTAAATGGTGAACCACAATTGGTGGTCGAAAATAAATATTTTTTTACTAGTTTAATAAAAATTTCTTAGATATTTGAGTAAAAAATAAACTTCCAATAAATTGATACGTGAAGGTAAATGGTGAATACCACAAAATAATAAAATGAGTCAAAAATCCTTTGTGTACAAAAATGCAAGGATTTTGGGAAGAAAGATAGTTTTAAACTTAGATATTAATTCTCTAGTTACTAGTTGTAGAGTTCCAAATGACTTCACAAAGCAATTTAGAGGTAAAACCATACAAACATGCATCTTTGAGCAAAAGAAAGAAGAAAACACTGAGAACATGGAAACTAAAACACATTTATCATCACATTATTTTTCCCTTTGAAATGCGGAGTATATATGGCCCGTATAGTATATGGTAATGTATGGAGGTGATGTAAGAAATGTTTAATCAAGGTTATGCTTATCCATATCTCTTTTTTTCATAATTTCCAATTTTCAATAACAAGATTAACAACTCATTAACACATGTAGAGGTAGTAATGTAGTATTGACAATTGACTAAAAACTAGAAACATATGAAGAAAACACAGGATTGGAGTTCCATCAACATGGACATTAGCAAGTGACATCCTTTACAAGATTATATAGAAATATCTGTTCCTATCACCCCCCTTTATCACCACTTACCAAACAGGCCGATAGAGTAATACATATCATAGTACCAACAATTTAAATCCACAAAACAACACCAATTACAATTGCAGATAGCTCAACACAAACACATAATCAACTTTAACAACAAGCTATATCCAAAAACAATTCATTTAAACAGCAAAAAAAATACTTAGTACTAAGTATTAAAAGTAGTCATACAATCATACCCAAAAGCTCAAAATTTCACATCAACAGTAAAAATACAAAATTTCTACTCAATTAAACAGGAAAAAGAGGAGATAACATACCACATATTGGGAATACACCCAAGGTAAAACCCAAAGATGTTGAAAATGCCAATTGCTTAGACTCAGCACCCCTATAATCATTCCAATTACACAATAATTAATTACATTAATCATGATATTAAGCAATATATGCTAATTTCGAAAATGGTCAATAAACCCAAATCAAAGCTTGGAAATTTGAACTGAAACAAACATTAAAAAAGATTATTTGACATAGATTATGATACCCACCTCAAAAGGGTCAATAATTTGGAGATTATCAAAGTAAAAAGGTCCAAAATTTAAGAAAAAAAATGAGTAGAAAAATGCACAAATAATCACTAAAAATAGATAGAGAAGAAAACCTGCGTAAAATTTGGAGAAGGGGTTCGACGATCTTGTTGTGAAGCCAGGTACCCAAAGCAGACGTCGGATTCCGCATTTCTCGGGTCGGGTCGGGTCGGATCGGGTTGAGAGAGAAAAGATATAGCTAAAGAAGAGTAATAATGGTTTGAGATCCGAGATGGAGTGGAGGCAAACTGAAATTAAAGTTTCCATTTTTGTTCTCACCTCATGTTTATTTTATATTTATTTTCTTGTGACTCACTCTTTTCATTTTTGTTCTCACCTCATGTTTTAATTATTTTTATTTTCATGTCACAATCACTGAATCACATAAGATATTCTATTAGTCAATGGCTCAACTTAGAAATTTAGAATAGTGCGAGTTTAAAATGTACTCGGTATTTTGGATAAATTTTACTACCTTCTGTAAAGTTCATTTTATTATAGCTCAACTCAAAATAAAAAAAGTGCGAATTTGAGCAAATTTGGAATACCAAAACCCAGCCTAGCCCTATGCTTGATTAGTGTATTAATTTCCATCTTTGCTTAAAAACTTGAGGTGCACTCACATTTATCTAATTAGACATTCCATTTGTCCTAAATTACTACACATCCTTGACCTGTATTGGATTTTTGTCATCATAAGTTAGTACATTATATTAGTGTATAATGAGGTTATTTTTTAAGTGGATGCAAAGAAAAATGAGAGTCATAAAAAAATAACGAAAAATATATGTTGTTTTGCAAAAGTGTTTTAACAAGTATAAGATGAAGCCAGGTTTCTTTTTGAGAGACAAATAAGTTTATCTTGGTGGCAAAATTGTAAATATTTTCACGTTTAGAGTAAAAAATTATTTAAAAAAACTTTTATCTGGCGCCTACCCAATCATGACCCACCTCCATGGTTTCATCTTCTTCCTCCTTCGATCTCCACCCACCTTCACTTTCTTCCTCTGATCCTCACCCATCTTCTTCAATTTCTTCTTCAAGTTGCTTCAACAGAGAACACCAAACCCCGACACCACCTATGTCAAATCCAACAAAAACCCTAAGAAAAATATATAGAAATTAAGGGAGTCATTAACTCTAAGTGAAAGGTATGTGTCGTTTGCTAGTGTGACTTCCCTCTATTGAGTTCACCATTGATGGTGTCCAAGGTGTTCATGAGCTTCTTCGTATTCATGAGTTCTCCAATCTTCATTGAAGTTGTTCTAGAGTGTCTCTTCTTAAAGATGGCAAAAATAACCTTGTTTTAACTTTAGAAATGACAAAAATGCCATGTAATATAACTTGAATTTTCTCCAAGTATAGGATGGCCTAATAAGAAAAGTGTAACAAAACATCTTGGACATATATAAGTGCTTAACATATAGATCTCCTGCCTAAAACATCAAAAAAAAAAAAAAAAGGGTGGAACAAATGGATTATAAGTCCTTTGACTTAATTTCGCAAGTCATGTACCTTCCATACACACCCCAGGTTTTGGGCAACAAAACTCAAAGAAGCACAAGAAGCATACAACTAACCCCATACCAAATTCAGGCTCTTTGAATATTGCAAGGAAATTATGTACTATATTACATATACTGGCATCCTAGGATAACTTCCTAATCATCATGGAGTTGGCAAAAGGCCTTCCTTACAAAATGAAAATTCGATTAATACAGTCCAAACAAGTCCTATGTTCATTAGTTTGTTGTGTCTCAGTTCATCTGTCCCATTCTGAATCCATGCTCCGCAGACCAACTTTCGTTGCATTCTCCTCCTTAAAAACGGGCGGCTGGCTAGAGTATCGATCCCAACCCATGATGTGAGGCAACGCAAACTACAAAACCAAGTCATATCAAAGGCCAGCAAGAAGCAAATATACTGATGATAGTATTTGCTAACAAAATAGATGCATTCAACAGAACTGCGGCAACTGTCAGTCGTTAAGTTGACGAGCAGTACCATATACTAAACCAGTCACTAGTTGGTCTATGATTCGAGAGATCGTTTGAACTCTTCTTTTGTGAAGAGTTGTAGAAGGACAACAGACATAAGATTTGCAAGGGTGAAAAGAATTGGTTCCTTTTCACAGCTGTTATACTAGCACCAAAGAAAGGGGGGATATTACACCTCAAATATTTGAGTATCATATCCAATATCAACAAATTCGTAAAATTTTGTAATGCAACTCTCAATATTTAACAAAAAATCGAAACCTTCGCAAATTTCCATTACTGCTCCTACATAAATTTATCAGTTACATTAGGACACCGAAAAAAGCTAAAAGTTATTGCTGGTAGTATCTTCAAATTAATTACAGGCAACTAACTACAAGATATCTCCACCTTTGAGTATGGAGAAGAGGAATGAGAAAAAACTTATAATTGTTACCCAGAAGAAATAATTAGCTGCCCTTACATTTATAAAGCTAGACATCTCCACCTTTGAGTATGGAGAAGAGGAATGAGAAAAAACTCATAATTGTTGTCCAAAAGAAATTATTAGCTGCCCATACATTTAAAAAGCTAGACAAACTGAATATCAATAGAAGGGATGCAAGTATATGAAACATCTTACAAAGGTTCCAAGTCATGAGCATGATAATCAAGAAGCGGAAGTCTAAATGGTCATACATTAAACATGAAACCACCTAATCCCACTAATATTGCATATTTCCAAGAAATGATTGATTAGTTTCAGGAATTTGATTACAATTGAATACAGTGACGTGATAGGAGCAAAGAAGAAAATTGAAGAAATGTACGGCAATGAATACTGTCAACTCTGACTATTTTTTGACTGAGATTAACTCTTGAAAATCTCTGAAATTAACAAAGAGATCCCGGCAAATACCTGTTGGTCCACATATCCAACTACTAATACCCATCACCAGATTTTTCTTCTAAATTATAAGTGAAAACTGAGGTTCACTTATTATCAATTAGAGTTCAGATTGTTTAAGAATATGAGAAAGCAAGCAACAAATTTCAAGATGAGAAATGTGCAAAACTGTCAGAGTATGTTATTATTAACCAGGATACAATAATATTTACTCCCCTCCCACCCACCGAGCCACTGGCCACCATCCACACACAAATTTAAAAAATGCGAGGAATTTAAAAGAGGGAGTTTAAGGTCTCATACACTGAATGACGTGCGCATGACAGCAAATTCAGCACTTGTCACAGGAACAGAAAAGCGCTCATTGGTCTTCGTGATATTATTGGTAACACCTAGAAAGATGGAAAGCAGAAGGATCAAATGAATAGACAAACAGTTTTCTAAATAATTGTTGCAAGCCAAGGTAACCTTTAACTCTTTAAGGCAAACATCCAGTAAACTAGTATAATTGAGAAAGGAAATTTATTCAAACCTAACATATTCATAGCACAGTAGTTTAAACTTTAAAAATAGGTGCCTATTACTCCCTCCAACCCTTTTTACTTGCCCCAATTCCTTTTTAAGAAATTCTCTTTGTTTTTTCTCTTGGGTTGGTCCCACATTTGCCCACCCGTTATTTTTTTATTTCTCAACTATTTTACTTGCATAATACCTCGTGCAAATGGCTATGGGACTAGTAAATAGGGATGGAGGGAGTATACAAGAATTTTAAAGCTAACCTTATATGAATTTTTCTAGCAAACTGTAAACCAATACCACCAGGCCTTAAATATAATTAATAAATACATAAAACCTAATTTGGTTTTCAATTATAGAGGATTCAGAAGGCAACAAAGTATTCATCTACAGCTAACCCAAACTTGTAGGAATGAACAGAGAGAAAAGATACAGTAGAAACAAGACTTACTCAAAGACATGAAATAACCAGTACCGTCTGGACTTGGTTTAATTGATAAGCTCTTTCGCACTTGGCCAGCATTACTAACATTGTCATATACAAGGTAAGGATTAATTTCACGATGCAGTCATGCAAAACATGATAGAAAAACTATTCTATGACAAAAATTAACCTTGTCTGCATAGCAGGATCATGGAAAAAATCACAAGAACCATTAGGACCCAACGCAATCAAAGAGCCAACCTCAGTGGGTGACAATGCAAACATCTGAAGAATCAGACCAAGTCAGTCAAACAATCAAGAGGTAGGAGAATGACAAGAAGAATATGGGACACTTGTCTCACCTTTAACAGAAATTAATAAACTAAATAGGTGACTATGTGACATACAAGATGGTAAAGCAGATCAACAACTAGAATAGTTGAGCTACATGCTCCAAGTCCAAGGTTAGCATCTACTTTGTATACAAGTGATAATGCTCAGAAGATCAGTATATATACCCTTGCTTTCTGACCTATGAAGAATCATATACACTGATCTACTTCAAAAATGATTCTGAATATAAGCAGATAAGTATCAATTGCTCAGCCCGTCAAACCAATATTTCTCCAGTTATTATGGATAGTTACATATTCACTGATCACAACTAATGGGCCAATGAAAGAATAATTTGGCCAATAAGAATGATATATGAATCATGCCACATCAACTATAACTTTTATGAGACATCACAATAATGCATGCTTCTACAATCGCAGACATCACCGTGATATAGACTACAACTACAATTTAAAACCCTGCTTCGATCTTGATTGCAAACCAAGAACAGATCTCTTCCATATGATAAATAGTCAAGAAACTGTAACAGACGATGGGAAATATCATATGCATAATCTCAAAACAAAAAATTCAACAGTGTCCTTGCAGCTTTTCCTAAGACTGCTTGTTCAGCATCCGAAGTAAAGAGGGTTTCATGCCTTTATTTCAGGTAATGCATCCCTGTGAAGACATAAAGCTAACACATACTATGTACTACATTTATTCATCCGTTTTAAACTTAAACACTATGATCCAATCCAAACATAACAGCTACATTGAGGAGTCTATATCTTAGTGGGAAAAGGGATGTATCAACGTATCATGTATATAAGCCTGACAGTAAACTGTTCAATAGACCCGCGGAACAAGCAATTATCTACCTGCTTCCTCTGCCAGTCGTACTTGCGCTCTCCCACAGAAGGAGAAAAGGACATCATAATAAATCCTTGACGCTTAACTCTGATACCAGACTGCACACCAAAAAATTTATTATTAACAACCCCAGAAAAAATTATTAAGAATAGCTTATGTTCATGCTTCATACATCAACTTTACAAAATTTTGGAGGAATGGGTTCAGCAGAGAATGCCGCTTTTCCCTTGTACACATAGTATGGTGCAAAAATGCGATCTGCACGTTGTAAGAAACATCTCAGATACATGAAAGGGCTCATCAAACTCAATCAACCACAATGCAATTCCAAAAGGAAGAAAAAAAAGAATCCATTTGATATTGCTATTACCATTGGTAAAAGTCTTTTGTCCAACTGTAGACATGCCAGCACAGCCCATCAAAGCGTGCAAGCAAAAGACATCTTGTGTAAGATTACTCCGTTTGAGGAGTTGTCCAGGAACATTGCCCCTTAATTTCAGGAGAAAATAGAATAGAATGTCACTAAAAAATTCAGAAATAAAATAGCTTATTCTAATTTGGCAATTGGCATCCTCATAATCAAAGCAGTATTGATGACAATGCTAAGGTAGGGCTCTATTTAATTAATAAGAAAATGATTTACTTCTACTTAATGATAAAACTAAGCCGGAAAAATAAGTAAATAACGCTTGTTCCATCACAAAAAGAGCGTATGAACAAACTCCCCAGTCAACCTCCTTCCGTCATTCAATGCATTACCATCACTCTTTGCGGATTAGAATTCTATACCATCAAGGTCATTACACTAAAATATGTGCTAAAATTTTCTGCATCTGCAACCATTTCAAAAACTTTCTTTCTAGTCGAATCAATTTACGCCGAAATCTATTTGCAAACCCCCTTTTATTTTGGCCAAACATACTCCGAAACATCAACACAACGTACAACAACCTCTTCAGCCACATTCAGTCAGCCCAAAAGTATCCCAAAGCTCCAAATGCATGAAAACCACTTAACCATCAACACAAAGAACAAATTCAGACATTTCAATCCCCATTTTAATTTTATTTATTAATTAGGAGGGAGAGTACCATCAAAAATCAACATCACTCACAAATTATTAACAAATATTTTCTATTAAACAAACAAATACGAAATCAATGCTTAAATAAAATAAAACAAAACAGAGAAATGCACATTCAGTTCGACGCAAGCATAAAACTATAGCAGAAATATAGTCAATTTACAGAGTAATGCTACAATAAACAGAAAACCAAAACCCTAATAGCAGTAAATAAACGGTAGAAATAAAATTGAAAAGACGAATCAAGGAAAAGGGGGGAAAATAGGAACCCTAATTGCAAAGATTGAAATTAAGCAGAAAGTAGAGTAAACCTGGACTTGAAAATGGTGGCTAATTTCATCATCTTGCTTGAAATTTCGGAAGAAAATGGCTGAAGCAAGGGGCCTGTAGTGTGCAGCAAAATAGGGGGTTTTCAGCGGGAAGAGTGAGAATACTCGACTGTCTAAAATTTACAAGTAGACTGTGAATTAAGATTTTTCAAATGTTTGCACCAAAATAAAAATTTAAAAGGTTCTTTTTTAAAATAAAATGTAAAATCTACTTCGTATATTAGGAAGTACTTGTATAATTTTACAATTTTTTTCCCTAACTTCTCCCCAATAACTCTTCAAAATTAAAAAAAAAAAAAAAAAAACTTTCACATTTTTTATATTATTATTCCCATGCATTAGCAAGGATACACTCAAGTATAGATAAATTAGGAGTTTAGGAATTAGGAGATTTAGGACATTCTTTTTTCAAGATTATTCAAAACTGGGTATCTTCGCCAATTCGCCTTGGTAGAACTAGTCCTCCTATAGGCCAATTCGTTTTCTTAACACAAGTTCACTGGGAAAAATAAAAATGCATGAAAAAATAATGTTAAAAAAAAAAACTTTATTCAAATTAAAAAAATTATAAATCATGGGATATAATGACAAATAAATAGAGATTGAATAGATAAAGGTTTCAAATTTACGAAAATAATTTTAAATGATAATGAAAAAATTACTAAACACACTCTTGGGGACTTTTTAGTGGTGGTGGCGGTGGTAGCTTCAAGGCTTAAGGTAAGTGGGAAGGGAGATGTAAGGATAATATGGACTTTTCCATCATTAAATATATTCTCAAAAGACTAGTTCCCACTATTCAAGGAACGGTTGAGTAAATCATGCAATAACCATCCAAAATATACAACAACTCAAAGCTATACAAAGGGGCAATCACTCCACCTCAAGGTATAACCAATCGAACGGAAAGACACGCTAAGAAATCTCAATTAGCCATTCAATGTTTTCTTCCACCTCCTTCCACTAAAAGAATTCTCAATCAACTACTATATTTTACTCTCAAGTGATCTGGGAAACACAATCTTATAATCCCATTAAAGGTATGTAATCGGCGAGAGCAATTGTCTTGGCCTTCTGAACGCAATTAAGTTACATGAATGGGAGAGTAATAGTTTTCACCTTGTCTTAGATGATATATATCATGTTAGTGGTTCTCTATAGTGTGTGTCTTGCAGCTTTGTTCATAGGGAGGAAAATTCATGCCTTGGAGTCTTGGACAATAGAAAGGCGTATTTGGACTATTGACTTTTCGTCTTATATTGTTCCTTTTTTGGAGCACGATTTCTCTATGAATGAAGCTTAGTAGCCCTCTTTTGGCCTTCAAATATAAAATTTGTTCTTTTTTTTTTAGGGGTTGTTAAATATCGCCCTCGAATATCTAACTAACGCCCGCAAAATAACATAAAATTACGTACTTATCCTTATAATAACGATTTTTAAAATAATTAATTTTACCTCAATTTCACACTTCATAAGTGCTAGCAAACAGAAGTAATTATAATAAAAAACACAGGTAATATAATCACAATAATAATAATAACGAATACGTGAAATTCAAAACCAAAAAGAAAATAAATTCGAAATTCCCAGGCAAACGCCCAGAAATTTCGAAAAACCTAGGCAGAAACGCCTAGTTTTTTCGAAAGTTCCTAGGGTGTTCGAAAAAACTAGGCGTTTCCACCTAGGTTTTTCGAAATTTCTGGGCGTTTGCCTGGGAATTTCAGAAACAAAAAAAAGTTAAATAAGCGTACCGGTTCTGTACGGTCCGACGAGCCTCCGGCGAGCAACATAGGTGGTATTTCTGGTCTTTCGTTGTCTTCCATGGGATCCAACGATTTAGGTTTTGCAAAATTTAAATTATTTGTTTGATTTTGAAAAATACAGTAGTTGGTGGTTCAACGTGATCGTTGGTGGCCGGTAAACATTAGAGAGAACGGTAAAAATTTTTGTGTAGGGTAAAAGTGTTAAGTTTAGGTAAAAATAATTATTTTATAATATTTTTATAACAAGGCTACGTACCTCATTTTAGGTTATTTTGCGGGCGTTAGTTAGAGATTTGAGGGCGACGTTTAGCGACCCACTTTTTTTACCTAACCCTATCCAGATTTTGGCTATTTGGCTATTAACCACCACTAGGTCAAAATCATATTGTAATTTTCTTTTTTTTTTTTTACCAAATTTGAGTTTTAACCGAAATTCTGATACCATGTTAGATTCCAAAAAAACTCCTCAATTTAAAGTGTATGTTATTGATCAACTTATAGGGTTACAAGAATAGACCTAACTGTGCTAGAAAACCTAGTAAGATGAGTATACAAAATATATTATGACAAACAATATCATATTATAATATCTATCATTAATGATACTTAAAATATAATAAGAGTATTAATCTTAAACTATATGAAACTAAAACTAACCTTAACATACATAGCAATAAATTGAACCAATCTTAAAATTAATTTACATATGATTGTATTTTGTAACGAGCAAGCCCTATCCCCTATTTACTCAATTGAGTAATAATTTTCGTTCCTCAAATGACATTATTGTAAATCTGAACAATTTTTTGAATTTTTTTTTTTAAAATTATTTTTACAAGCTGACTTTGCATTTGACACCGTAGTAATTTCCAATTTGACAACTTTTTGTAAATCTGAACAACTTTAAAAAAATTTTTTTTTAAATTATTTTTACAAGCTGACTTTGCATTTGACACCGTAGCAATTTCCAATTTTCCGGCATTTCACTCATCTTCTTCCTGAGGATACAAATTCCACCATGTCACCCATCTTCTTCTTCAATTTTATTTCACCCACCACCCTTTTTACCATTCTGACACCTTTAATCTCCACCCACCACCATTCAAATGAAAACCTAAAAACAAGTGAGAAATAAAGGGCATAATCAAGCTCAAAGGGTAGGGGTGTTATGTTCCTCCATTGACATAACCCTTAGCTTCTAAAATTTCCATTGAAGCTAGCTTCTGACATCTCCATTGAAATGAAATTGCGAACAGTCGACGTGAATTTCCATACCACACGTTAACTCCATTTTCTGGACTATAACCAGACATGACAAATTACCCCCACCTTAGGTGGCAAAATGACCAGTGTGTCCTTTAAATAACATGGATTATTACTTAAATTGAGTAACTTAGATTTTCTCTTTTGTAACAACCCGAAGTATTGCTAAAATTATAAATTAATTTTTTTAATTTTAAATCATATGTGACACAAATCCAAGTACTAAAATCATGTCCCACATGACACACAAAAGTAATTTATATACTCATTTTTACATTTAATCATCTCATATCACTTTGACACACTCCCTTTATCCCTTAATTTTGCCCCATTTGCTTTTTATTGTCTCTAAGAAATACAATTCACTGTTAAATATCTTAAACTTGTGTTAATGAAGTTATAAGAAAATAAATATTATATTACAAAAAACACACTACTAATTCATATATTATATGAAACAACATACTACAACAAAACTAATAGTTACCATATAAATAATTTATTTTTATGGATTAATGTGAACGAGTGATCAACATTTTTAACCTTTAACTCTCAAAATTCAAATGGAGCAAACATTAAAGGAATAAGGTGGAGTATCAGATATAAATTTGATACATACCAATCTACTAAATTGTGCAATTAAAAAATGATCCCTACATATCATTCTGTCTTTGTACTATCTGATATTCAAGGATACTCATTGTTAAAAGGGACCAAAATGTCAAAAGTATTTCTTCAAATCTCTTAAAATTCAAATAAAGCGAATCCATTACAAAGAAATCATCATCATGTATCAGAAACCAAACGTGTCATTGACTCTTTGCTCGTCTTTTATACAGTAAGTAATTTTCTCAAATAAATTTAAAGTAGAAAAGAGTTTGAAATGGTAAATTAATTCACAATTCAAAAGAATTTTGGCGGGTAACAAAGTTAGATAACAAAACGTGACATAAAGCTAACAGCATAATTCAAAAAAAGTTAGACAGTAAGCAACTTTTTCTCTACTATTACATAATAACAGTTTATATTGTCGTAATTCAGAACATTAGAATATCAAATCTAAACAACTAATAAAAAGGATTAACATTTAATAAATCTTATTCTTAGCAGCACACCACAATCCCTGATTGATGGTGTGAGACCATGAACCTACAAAGGTAAATACATGAAGAGCACCGAATTAAAAGGAGATACCGAAAGTTACTGAGCTACTACATTCATAGACATTAGAGACGAAAAATGATGGATCCCATTCCGCGCCTCCTTTCTTTTGGGTCGAGGAGAGGGGAAGAAGGATGTGTTATGAAGTCGCATTATTGAACTCTATTAACCATTAATAGAGTTCAACGATGTATTAGAATGCTACATGCTGATCAATGGGGAATACCAACTAAAAGAAAATCTCCCCATGAGTGGTGGTAATAATAATGTACAGTGAAAATAAGGCTAAAATTCCAAATTTAGCCACCATGAGCCAACAATGAAGATATTTTGTCGACTCAAAGATGGATTCCCCAACCACGGGGAAGCTCCACTGCTAGATGTTTTCACATGTGAATATTCGCTAAAATGATACAGAGGTAAGCAGTAATAGAGCACCCCATGCCCCATACTCGTCGAGCAAGTAGCCTTGACATATGACCTCATCAATAGCAAGACTTGTTAGTTAACATCAAAGTAGGTTAGTGTGACTAATAGCTATACCCTACATCACAGAGCTATGTACTTCCATATGCCTTCACTATTACTGGCACAATTGAAGCTAAACTTGGTAGTAGTTGTCACGCGGTTAGCCTTTCCTGAGGCTAAATGTACGATCAATCTATATGCATCCAACTTCGCTCTCCAAAATAGCCAAGTTGGTTGATGGTTACTTCAGGAGACTTATCTCTTTGATTAAGACTCCTTGAAGATAAATGCAATGAGAATGCATGAATTAATTTTTTTTTTGGGGGGGTGTGATCCCTATGGGGGACCAACAAATGTTTCTCAACCTCGGCCAACTGCCTACACGAGTAGGGAGTCTAGCAGGAGATGGAGATGGTTCATGAGTAAGGAAAAAAGAGAACCATGGTTGGGCCAAATATGGCTTATAACATGCAGAAGGATTGTGCTGATACGAGCTAAACCAGTTGCAGCGTGTCCCATTAACAACGAGGAATCGGAGCCTGAAGAGCCATGGTCATGCCTGTGGAACAGCAAAACACACTATTATAGAAGTCAGTTGACAGTAAACACATTAATAAGTATAAACAGATGTAGTAGGACAGTTCAGAATTCTGAGAATGGGTCAATTCCTTGTCCTAATTTTAGCAACAACAAAATCAAGTACGGATATTTCTATGAACAAGATCGTCGGATTAGTCACACAGATGTAGGGACTGGGACAGCAAGGAGGGACTGGTATTAGCTGGGGTTTCCCTAAAATTCCAAAACAGTTCTTTGACAAATAACAGATTTATTTTTCACTGGTGTACAATTTAAACAAAATTAAGAAGCAAACACGCCATTTTCTTTCCCTTTAATTATGAATTTATGATTCAGGTTCTGCATGCAGTCTTAACTAGTTTACAAACAACTAACAAGACTTGCATTGTAACATGATCACATACTAAAGATTAGAGTAGCAGTCTTATATATGGAAAAAAATTCAAACGTAATGAGAAAATGATAGTACAAAGACTACAAACCTGATTGCATAGGGTTTGTGGCCGCAGCAAAAGACATGGGAGGACTGTAATACTGCTGAGGAGAGGTAGCAGAAGAAAATGGGAATAGGCCATGATGAGGGTAGTGGAGACCATAGGGCTGTGCCGCAGCAGTTGCATAAGCGGTATTAGCTGCAGCATTTCCTCCAGCAGTATTCACTTGATCCCCAAACTGCAGTTGATAAGGATAGAAGCAGTTCATCATGCCTCCTACAGCTGCCCCGGCTGCTCCATACAGCTGGTACTGATTGGCTACTCCGTGTACTCCATAGTAACCCTGGAACCAAATAAGAGACCAAATAAGTAATATGAGCATTAATTTACTACACTTTCCATCAGAAAATCATACTAATATAGTCTGTTTTGGGATCTCTAGTGAATTATCATCACATTTCCTATTTTGTAATGGATTATAGTTGTGTTTTCCATGAAACTCTCAGTTGGAATCCATTAGAGAGCGGCAAAAGTTAATGTAAGAAAAAAATTCTAAAACAATATCCTACAGAAATATTCATCACAATTGAGTTTTATAGCTTAGCTTGTTACAATCCTTAATTAGTTGTCTAAATCAAGCACTTTCTTTGTCTTTCTTTGATGTAACTGTTAACACTATTATTTTCGTCCACAAGAAAATGTCTGACACTTTACCTTATACCAGATATTATCTACTATCTACATCAAATACCAAAAATACAAATCAAAACAATTTTATTGAATTAGAAGCCAATTTCTGAACAATGGTTAAGGTGAAGCAATCTTAGAGAGTGCAGAAAAGTTAGCACTGACCGCAGGGTAAGTGTAATCAGATGAATATGGAGGGTACCTGAAAAGTGTCCAAGAGAAAAAGAAATAAAAATAACGTAAGAGAAAAGCAATGATCTAGCTTATACTTCGTATTAAACAACCAATAAAACTCACGGCAATTTTCTTAGATAAAAGTAAGATGAGAAGGATCGAATAATCAAACTAGATGATGCTTTCATTTTCATGATTATAACTCAAAAAGATCTGTAAAAATTGACAGAAAACGACATGATCGCAAATTAAAATGGCACAACAAAATTATTCGAACAATCGAATGATATACCATTTTTGTACAAGAAAGAAAGAAGAACAAAATTAGCACATATCATTGTTTATAGGGTGTGGGGAACAGATTCATTGATCATCATACAAGAACTGCATTTTGTAATCATATACTTCCTTAGTGCTCTTCTCCTTAAACAATATACTAGCACTTCTTTGCATTGTCCCACTACATGCATATGCATATATAGTAAATAAGCTTATAAAATGAGATATAAAGATAATCGATAATATATCTATAATCAAATTCAACGTACTTATTTTAATCTTTAAGACCTCAAAACAGTAGTATGATACAGTGAAACCATCAGAAGAGATCGTCTCACACTAATTTATAACAAGATTGTATTGTCGACCCCAAAGAGAAAGGCTTGAAGATCATGTAACATACAGTATTACAAGTCATCCTTTAATCATGATTATAACTATCATTAGATAAAATGCTATATTAACTATAAGAGATTTAGCCAAAAGTGATTACAAAAGAACCTAAGTAACTGGGCAATGTAATGAGAAGACCACACATGCTAGTCTTCTCAGTAACGCTGTCAATGTCCCAAAAAAAAAATACAGGAGAGAGTGAGCATGCGGGGTAAAGCTTTAAATTGGGTTATGAAAATGAGCTGTCAAGCATGTGCATCCAACAGACTGAGCACGTGATGAGAGAGACAATAGGACAGACAAAGGGATACAGAAAAAAAAAAATCACTGAAAAAGCAAAAGACAGTCAATTTTACAAGTAGACTACAGTCACTATACTCAAAAAAAAAATATATAAGGAATGAATTAAATGGAATAATACCCATAGAAATGAGCTAAAGGAATCCCTTGTTGGATGGCATAATGAGGAAAGGTAGTGGATGCTGTTGCTCCAATAAAGGCTGCTCCTCCATACCCACTCTCACCACCATTGTTGTTGTTCATTCCCTTCACATTCCTGCTTATTCCTGTTCTCCCAACCAATTTCGTCAGCGCGATTGAAAAAATTTAGGTAAATTCTTGTATAAGATGGTCTCATGGTCAAATTAAGTATTAGTCACATAAAAAAAAAAAAAAAAACAACGTAAAAGTTGCTTTTTACGTATTTGTATTAACTTTTAAACTTTTTTATGTGAGTATTACTGGGTGTATTTATTGGACTATCTAATACAAAACTATGGATAAAAATAAATAGTTACGAAATTCAATATGGGGCAATATTTTATGTTGCCTGGAGAAAGTGATCACCACTATAAGTTTATGATTGGATTTCATAATATGTCGGTAGTTAAATTAAAGGATGCGATAGACATAGAATTAAGATAACACAACATTTAAGAACATTGTTACAGAAACAGGTTAAGACCGGAGAACATGACAATCATTAGCCAAATAAAGCAATTGTTGCAATTTTTTTCCCTAACTTCTTGAAAAGAAAAACGTTGCGATTAAAAAAAAAATACAGAAAATGTATTAATGAAAGAACAATATCCCTCTTCCAAGCAATCAAAAGTGGTTGGAGAACAGTCTGGTAATAAGTTATCCAAAATAGCAAAATTGGAGGAGAAAGAAAATTCTAATGTCTCACAAATTAGGTAAGAGAAAGAATTAACTTTAGCTAATCCGGTATCAAATTAATTGTCCATAGATATTCTAGGTGATACATATAGAATTATAGAGAATATATTTAGAGCATTCAAACTCTCTTTATGTCAAATCTTAGCCCCATAAACACGATCAAATATGCATGATTACTCCTATTTAGGATAATAAACAGCATATTACTATCATAGTATCATGTGACTTTTGATTACTTTCTATAATTATCATCATTGTCTCTCTTAAATCAATAGTAAAGTATCAAATATTATAAAACAGCTTCATTCGTTCTCACATTAAATTACGGAGTATAAGCCAATATATCAGCCATTTTATGTATCGTATATCAGTTGTAAAACAAGATTAAATGTGACCTATTATTTAAAATAGCGCAAACTTATAAAACATATATGATTAGTTAATTAATAAATAAAAAAAATAAAAAAATAAAAAAATAAAAAAATTGAAGAATGTACCATGAGTGGAGTGGTGGGAAGGAGTGGAAGGTTTAGATTTTTGAGCACCCAAAAAAGCAAGATTACAATTGGCCCTTCTTCCATCAATCACTGGAGTTGCATCAAGGCATGCTCTCATTGCAGCTTCGGGCTCTCGGAAAGTCACCTATTAATTTATTATTAAATAAAAACATATATGCAATAAGTAAAAAGCAAGCAAGAATATCATTCTTTTAATTCCCAAAAAAATTAAAAATATATTCCCTTTATAACCACCAAATGTATATTCAAGTTCAAGGAATCTCGGGAGATTATAACCTACCCCTCTTTACTATGATCAAACATTCTACCGAGCCTAAAAACACTCGGATGGACAGTCGGATGTGCATGTTGGGACAAGTTTTTCAGCCTTTTTTATATCACTAACAAGTTAGTCTGAAGATGAAAATTGAAGAAAATGAACTAGAAAGGATCCTAATTCGAGTAACACGAGAAAAATGACCAACTTCAATCCTAAATTGAATAACGGAGAAATTATTTAAACATGATTATTATAGAAAATAAAACCATCTTACGTGTAAATTCAAATTGATTGTGGAGTAAATGTTTTTCTTAATCATCTCAAACATTATTTATTTCATCTAAATTAAAAATTAGCTTCATTAATCTAAATTAAAAAAAAACTAATCACCTTATAAGAATATACAAGAACTTTTATTTTTTATGATAAAAACCCTAGGAAAATATACGTGAATCAAAATTAGACCTTCTGTAATTTTGAATATAAATTACAGAAAACGAAATTGAATGCTGAAAAATTCAGCGAAAATGGAAGGATCTAGATTTTTGGAAATGGTAGTAAATGCAAGTAACATTAAAAAAAAAAAAATAGTAAGAGACGTACAAAACCATAGCCCTTGGATCTAGCAGTAGCCTTATCAGTAATGACGACAGCTTCCAAGATATCACCAAACTGATGAAAATAATTTCTGAGAGTATCTTTCTGAGTTTCCCACGCTAATCCTCCGACGAACACCTTAGTGTACGTCGTATCGCCGAACTGATTATTGTTTCCGGGTGCCGCCGTTGCGGGTCCGGGTGGTGCTGGAGTCATTTCTGATATTTTGAAGGCACAGGTGAAACAGTGAAATTGACAGCCGAACTACTGATTAGGGCTAAGAGTAAGAGAGATCTGGTGGGAAGGAAAGGGGAAAGGGAGGGAAGATGAGAGAGAAAATTGGGAGGGAAGGGAATTAGAAAAGGAAAAGGTTGGATGATATTACTCTTTCAATTATTTAACTATGCTATAAAAGTGACTTATATTGAAACCACTCTTTCTTTACTTTTGTTGGTTTACGCGCTTTGGTTGGAGTTTGGGTTTTACTCTCTTCTTTTGTTTTTTTCCTTTTTTACGTGGGAATGGCGTGTGCGGAGTTCTCCTATTATACGCTCGGGTGTATCTATTGTAGATTACAATAGACTATATGTTCTTCATATGATCTAATATGTTCTCCGTTTTAATTTGTTTTTCACATTTGACCAAGCTTTTACCTAGATTGTACACTAATCCTAATATGCATTCTCCAAATACTATATAAACACAAATGAAAAGATCAGATCTGATTTGATCTAATCTGATTTAATAATTTCTATATATATGTTGATATCAATTTAACTAAGTTGAATTGAACATAAAATTAGTCTTTTCTTCATATTTGTTAATGTAATTTTTAACCACTATTTTATTAATTATGAATATAAACTAATTGTAGGAAGTTTATATTATAAATTTTATATCAACTAGGGGTACCCATGCGCGCGATATAGGTAGTGTTTTGATAAGATTTATTGCAGTTAGTCTTAATACCTTATGCCTGTTTGCATGACCTTTTATATTTAAGTTATTT
Source organism: Chenopodium quinoa (assembly GCF_001683475.1). NCBI lineage: Eukaryota > Viridiplantae > Streptophyta > Magnoliopsida > Caryophyllales > Amaranthaceae > Chenopodium > Chenopodium quinoa. The sequence goes on along the minus strand of NW_018743434.1, from coordinate 638,196 downwards.
GTGCATACACGATTAATGTGTTAAATGATGTGTATCTTTGCAATGTTAAAAAATTTAGCAAGCTACTTTAGAATTAGTGAAGGAGTTGTAAAAAGTATCGATTTCTAGAAAAGCAAATGTTTGCTATATATTTAAAGTACACATTGAGATGATTAACAAGACATCACATTTTCTTGTATTCCATAATAATAGAATTAATTTGAAATCTCTATATATAATACTTAGTAGTGATATCCTTTGAAAAAAGAATACTAAACAATGACCAAATTCCAAATAGAAAAAAGAAAAATAATAATTTGGAGAGAGTAAAAGAGATAGGTTATAATGTGAAAAAACACAACTTTTTATTTACGAATTATCAATCATTTAGCCTTAAGAAAAAGAAGGGATGTGAACAAAGAAATATTTTTTTTTATTTATTATTCATTTTTTTTTCTTAAATAGAAGTATTATTTAATTGTAATGTGACAATTAAATCTAAAACCTTGCAACCACTTTTTTGGGATCCCATTTGTCTTGATCAATTGTTTAGGATGAAATAGTCTATTTTCTACATTTCTTACCTTTAATTTTTAAGGATAATTTTTTCTTTTAGTTTAATTTTCTTAGTGTTTTGTCCATTGAGATTTTTTGAAAAACATAAGATGCCAAATACACCTCGCTTTAAGTTTTAATCGGTTACAATTGTGATCATAATAATTATTGTAAATGTCATATAACTATTGTTTATTCTTCTTCTCCGTAAAACAAATTTTTTAAGAAGTAAATTGAAATTATAAGTTATTAATTAATTTTGTTAAAGTTACAAAACTATTGAAGTTATTTTCTTAAATGGGTAAAAACTGAAGTAGACGGGCAAAAATGACCAATTAACCTCAAAAACTAAGTTAAGTGGAGAAATAAAGTTCCAAGGATAAAAAACAATAGATGTTGAATGATTGCATGTGTCAAACAAGCTCATTCCCAAATTCCAACCAAGCTTGTCTTCAGCTCCAATTAGTAAAAACTTGGGCAATTTTTGCTTAGACTTAAACTATCTCAACAACCATTAACCAAAACGCAAAATCTCTTAAATAACTTACATTTTCAAGCAATAATCATATTCATATTCAAGTCAAATTTTGCCGAGTTTATTTGTAATTTAGAGTTATCCCTCCCCTACCCCCCCCCCCAAAAAAAAAAAAAAAAAACAATAGAATTATGGACAAAAATAAGCTTGCATTATAACGAACAAGTATGAAAGATAGGAACCTGTTTAATTACTTGTACATTGTATGGTGTTATAATTAATTACAATGATTTTAACTTTCAATTATGGCTTAGGTCCGTGTCGATAAAAACTTTAGATTAATAGATGCCAATTCGAAGAATGTTTGAGATAGTTATGACAAGACAATACTAGTAATTGTAAAGAGCGGTTGAAACTAAATTCTTTTGTGTGATGCAAGCACGCCTCCAATACATCAAGAAATGTGGCTTTGCACCTGGACACGAGTTCTAGTTGTTGTATCTGACCAACCTTTGTCTTAGCTTCTAGGTTTTTTTTTTTATGCCCCTCCTTGCTAGAGCTGCTCATATGATCTTTCGGATTTCACTTTCACGAACCAATACCCTTGTAAATTTAATATCATGAGCATGGACATCAGTTTTCTGTAATTGCAGTCTACGAAATCCAACCGATTCACCAGCCCACACTTGAGTTCCTTAGTTCCTCGGGCTTCATATAGAACATTCAAGTTTTTGCTACATCTACTTCAGCTACACTAAGCTACTATGCATCCAAATTAATAGTATGCAACTTATAACACTAACTATGATTCCACCACTACCATGCTATATTCATGTCCAGCAAGTGTTAGACATCTTAGAAGAATATGGAAACTTACACATTGAGCCTAAAAAATAATGATGACAAGATAATGTATGACTACATTTAAGAAGACCACGAATACATTGAAGCCATGCCTCTCCCTCTCAAATTGTTAAGCCTCTCAATCACATCTGCAAATAAAAAGATACACATACGTATATATCAGCATCATGTGTTCCATATCATATGTTAAGCCTCTCAATCATATCTGCAAACAAAAACATACACACACATAGGTATTGGGTACCTAACAACTTAATTTTAATCTTAATATACAAGATTGTTCTCCCGATCTTAAAATCCATTAAATAATTATATTTTGCACTTGTTAAACCTCATAGGTCAATAACCATTGGGTTTGAGTCTCATGAAATAACTTTTACTTTTTCTCTCCAAGTCTCCTTTTTCCAAGACTCAAACTCAAAGGCCTCAAACTATCTATACTTTACTTTGTGCATTTGATTGATTGAGATTGTATACTTTATAGTACTAGAGTGAGTGCTTGACTTAGGTAATCGATTGATTTTAGATTTAATTTACTACACCCGTTTCATAAATAATAAACTTTATCGCAAATAATATGAAACGAGGGTAACATATCAAATTGACTAGTTGTTTCCGATTATCTAAAGTATTTTACTTTTTAATTAGTGAGAAGATGGTTGATGAAAGAAAAAAGAAAGGAACTTTGAATTAGTTTGTTCAAAAATCCAAAAAAAGTTTTTTTTTTTTAATTATTTCGTAAGTTGGTATGATTAAGTTGGAAAACATTTTGAACCCCCATTTATAAATTTCTGGATTCGCCACTGTGTATATTATTTTGGTTGGTCCTCAAATAATTTTTGTTACCTTAAATGGAAAATTTACCTATACTCATTTACCCATATGATATGAGCCCCACTACTATATATCTTATTGTCATTCTCTTTCTTCCCGAGTTCCTGTCTCATATGCGATTCTCAACTAAACATTTTTCCTCCATTTTTTTTTCAAAAGTCAAAGTGTGTCAATTGAAAAAAATTAAAATATATATCTCACTCCAAGCGGTGGCCAGCGGTGGTCACCAAAGGTTGGCCATGGTAAGGGGTTGGTGGTTTGAGGGGAAGGGGAGAGAAAAAATGAGTAGTGGAAGAGAATGAGTAGTGGAAGAGGAGAGTGAGTAGGAAAGGAGATGTAAATTTTAGTCAAAATTGAATACTCGTACTCTTATATTCCCCCATGCCCTATAATAATTTTGCCCAATGTTCGTTGGATTAATCTTCTGAGTTTGTCTCCTACTCCGTATTAGTATAACTAATTAACTACTCATAAGAAAGTAGAAACTACCACTCCACTCTTACAGTCAATGTACGGACAAAGCTAAGTAGATTCGGGGTACGTATTCAACCACCATAATTACAAATTAGTGGCGTACCTTTTAAGTGTTAGTACAATCACACTATGAGACCTCTCTAGGTTTTACGTACAATAAGAATAGTCCTATAATTCGTTTGCAATGAATTGTCCCGAAACAATTTAGCTGTATTGAGGTAATCAATTTCTAACATTATGGGACGAAGAAGATACTATAGAAGAGGAATAAGGCAACAATATCCAACACCCCTGAGCATATGAAACCATCTGTGATAATATAACAGCAGTCTTGGTTATCATAGTCATTTGATCCCCATAATTACGTTAATTAGGCAGTGTTTCTGTAATGCCAATGTTAGGGTCGAATCTATCAATGCATATACTCTTGACAACCCCCCAATGGTCCCCTAATGGTCTAATGACGAGACCAAGTTCTCCTTCGCCATGTGACACATTAAAAGGGTGGATGTGCATAAACTACAATATAAGATATAACACTAGTAACTACTCGTAAAAACTAGTCTAAGCAATACTTCACCACAGCAAGACCAAACCAAAAAAAAAATACTTCTTAACAAAATGTCAAAATCGAATCACGAGAAGAAATGAAGAATATATTGCATGAGCAGTTGAGCATATTAAAAGAAAAGAGGCTAATTAGTGAAATAGACAAGCATGCAAGAGGTCTAGATTTTCAACGAATAACAAAGCAAGCTTTAATCAGACAATGACTAATTGGCTCGTGTTTCTTCAGTACTTTAATAATCGACCAGACGACCACCATCTCCTTCATACAGGTGCATAGCAGTCCAAAATTAAGCTTATCCTCCGGCCCCATATACACAAGGGGAAAAAAAGTCAAAAACCACCCACATAGAAAGAACAAGCTACAGCTATGCAACCTTTACAACCGCAAAAAGAAACAGCCACTGCCCACTGAATATGCTCAATAATGAAACCATACTATGACATATCTTCATGGTAGAGATGAAGCCCAAGTCCCAATCGTGCACATGCTCGACGGAAGGCCATTCCTTCAGCCTTCTGTACGGCGTCTCCATAGCCTTTTTCTTCCACTGAAGCAGTTCCTGTTGATTCCCTATATATCTATTTGATGCAGAGGGGTAATTAATTCAGTACCATTTTCATCTTGAGAGGTAAATTTTAAAAAGGAAAATATATTACGTATGAAAGTAATTGGGACATACATTTTCACATCAAAATGATTTCATTCATGAACAAACTACAATTACCCAGGTATCTTAACAATGTTAACATAGTGGATTAAGCTTGCATAATGCTTATGTAATAATGTAATTATGGCTAACCTTTTTTTTTTTTTTTTTTTTTTTTGAGGTAAATTATGGTTAACTTTTGTCTGTTCTTTAACTTACACGAATTCCTTGTGGGGTCAGACTCCGTTTCACAAATTACAATTCTTTAGTTAGGGGCGCACACCATTATGAGGCATGAGAATGTTCGTTACTGAGCAATGTCAATGGCCTTAATGCAGTCTAGAAGAAGACTAGGTTACTTCTCTAATTGGTACAACCCGCATATTATTACTTGACTACTCCATTTGGGAGGCAAGAGGAAGCTTGGTGGTAAGCTCTCAACCTAATGACTTTGAGGGCACAGGTTTGATTACCATCTCCCATACTCGTCTAGTCTTTCCCTCCCCCAAATGAGTGGCATTTTGTAAGTTGGGTAACCAATCTCCAGTAAAACAAGTTATTCACTACTCCATATGTTCCAAAATTGACAGGCTACAACAGAGTCTTATGGTCAAACCTTCTCAACTTCATTACATAACAATTAAAATATACAAGTATATGATCATGCTTTTCATGATAAATCAATAAAATTTTCACATCATAGCTCATTATAGACTTTGACAAGTTACCGATTAAAGATAGAAGCTTTGAGTATTAAACTATTAAAGACTTCTAATGATTTTAAGTTAAATGTGGCATATTTTTATTAATCATAAAGAAAAATCTTGTTGCCACGAATATAATTATATGGAGCAATACAATTTGATATTGCTCCAAGGCAATTGATTTGTCCAGGGAAATTCAAACAGGATGTAACCTTTTATCCCACTAAAAATTGCACCCAACATTGCTAATCCAATCAAAATCATAAGTATAACAATCCAACAATGAATGTCATGGGAGCTAATAAGATATACCTCAGCATCTGTCCCATGAAGTGTAACGCGATAAACAACAGTTACAGACTTGGCATCAGGTGAGTATGTGATATTCCGAACCTCGCCCGACCATTCTGAAATTCATGAAAGTATGGCAAAAACTGAGCATTCAAGGGGGGGAAAAATCACCTAAAAGTTGCTACAAAACCAATGCTTTGTTGAATACCTGGAGCATGTAAGTTCATAATTCGATTCACAATATGCCTGCAATAGTGCAAAACATCAATTAAGCAGCAAATCAAGCACAAAATTCATATATTATCATCAATACTCAAACCTAAAACACACCAAAAAGAACCCCACAATATCCTAATACCCAATAAGTAGACACATTACCCGACAGTCTAACAAAAAACCAATCATTAACAGACCAAACAAAATGTAGCACCATTATAATTTTGAAGAAATTTCAAGTTGACCATACACCTACATTACTCCAACTCATCACTTAACCTCAAGTACCCGTGTTGAATCCTCAACATGAACTAGCCAAGTCTAACTCTTGGACACATACCCATGTCTAATAGACTAAAACCAGCATCAATTGATCAATTTCAAGTTGACCAAACACCTACATTACTCCAACTCTTCACTTAACCTCAAGTACCCGTGTCGAATTTTCAACACAAACTAGCCAAGTCTAACTCTTGGACACATACCCATGTCGAATTAGACTAAAACCAGCATCAATTGATCAAAATTCAGCTAAAAAGCACCAAAAACTGTGAAATTAAAACCAAAAAAGTTGCAAAAATTACCATGGAATATATTTGATAGAAGCCCCATTTTCAGGGCGAACACTAATAAGAGAATCAGGAACTTTTTTGTTGAGTTGTTTAAGAATTTCAGACATGGGTCTACTAATTCCTTCAGTGGGTATTTCACCATATTCTTCTTCTTTACTTTTTCTTCTATCATCATTTGCTGCATTAGAGTAGCATAACTTGTTCTGCAACTGCGCACAGCCACAGCCGCAGGGTTTGAGGAAAGAAGGGGTTGATGATGTTGAAGAAATCTGATTCAGAAATGATGATGATAAGCTGATTGATGCCGTTGATTTTCTCAGGGATTTAAGCATAGAAAGCGCCATTTTTTCTCTACAATTGTAAAACCCTTGGTTGATAATGGATACTTCCGAAGTTTCGATTGCCAAGAATAAGGGTTTTAGGTTTTTGAATTTTGAGTTGGGAGTAACTTGGATTTTCCCTGAGTTTTAGCTAAAGGACAGCGTTTTGTAATTTTGATTCACTTTAAGAAAAAATAACCCTTATTTAACAAGTGAAACGCTTTGAATTTTTGCACTATTAATTCAATTCACTTTGATTAATATTTGAGACTATACAGTAACTAAGAAAAAAAATATAATTTTTATGGGTACTTGTTGGAATCGTCTCAATAAATAGTTTATTACGGAGTAATATCAACTGTTATAGTGTTTATTTATTGATAATTAAAGATATCATCCGCCAAAGTTTTACATTGGCATACATGAACAAGAAAAATGTTTCATCTGTTTTAAATGCGGAAGGAGTAATGCATGCAAATTAGGGGTATCAAGGTCATTTCATTTAATAAGATGGGGAGCAATTCCGTCATTTCATTTGCTTTTAATTACTCCCTTTTTCCTTTATTCTTCCGTTCTCCAATGAATGAATAACCATAGAAGCTTAACAAAATTTCAAAGTGTTGCTTCTTGTAGTGTTTGGCCGACCGTTGTTTTCTCTTAGGGGTTAGCATGACCCCTATTTTATACACTTTTGCTATTAGGGTGTCTTTATGTTCAACCGACTAGTCTACAGCCACGAAGCGGCATTGTAGGAGATACTTCCCTTAAAATGCGCCATTGTTGTTGAGAAAAGAAGAATGGAAGGCGAAGACGGAGAGATGTTGGTGATTGTTGTGATGGGTTTTGATGAGGAATAGGAGGTTGTGATGATGTTGTAGAGGCTACGATAGAGTGGTGAGTGTGATGGTTTCCCATTTTAGATTTTTTTTTTTATGGAAAAAAACGGTCGATTTACAGATTATGTTAATCAAACTTATCAATTGGGCCTCCTGTCAAAAAACTTATCAACTGGGGCTTGCTCTTCACTAATATTAGAAGATTTGTAACTAAACTTAGGCTTTGTTTGGTTCGTCTTAACTAAGACTTTGTTTGGTGGTATTTAAATAATGGGAAAATATATATTAATGGCATTAATCGGTAATTAATTGGTTAACATAATAAAGAAGTAAAAATGTGAGAAGTTGAAATTTCTCGAGAATTTAGAATTCCTACAAATCATAGAAAATAATTTACCCACCCCTACATGGCTATATTGATAACTCAAACTTTCCAAATTTATTTTGGTATAAAATTACACTAGCTTTTAGGCTCGGGCGATGCCCCAACCTACTGCATTAATTTCGTAATTGAAATCCTTATTTATATTTAAGTTTCATAGCATGATATATAATATGGTGATAGTTTAGTGGCTAATACTTTAGATTTTAAACTTAAGGTTTTGGGTTTAAGTATTGTACGGAGTATAACCTATAAACAATTTTCTTTAATGTCAATCAAACATGATAATGAAATTTCATTAAGTTATAATATCAATCTATCATACTTCTTGAAAAATCAAGAATTACCAGAGACTTGCAAATTAGATAGACCAGGTGGGTCTAACCATTGTCCGAGACCAAAAATTAGATAGTCCATGTTATATAAAACAAAGGGGATGCACCGATGGGTCATGGACTCATGGGTGCAAGTGCAAGCGGTTATATAGGAGAAAGCAGACGTTTGAGAGAAACAAAAGAAAAAATAAAAAAAGCGAGGGAAAACAAAAATGCTCAACTCATCTCCTCTTTCTTTCTACACTTTCGCTTCTTCTCCAATTCCTCTCATTTCTTCTCCTCTTTCTCTCTCCTCCATCACTTTAAATCCACCATTTTTGCAACCTTCAAAGCTCCAAAAATGTCTACCTTATTACACTGGAGAAGGTTGTTGGGGCAATCTGCGTTGCGTCGGATCCTCTTTTCCGGCGATGATCGGTGCAGGAGATGATTCAACCGCCGGCGATCCTCAACTTTCCGGCGAGAAATCAAGAGAGATGCAATTGGGGCGGCGATTTCCCCTAATCGTCGGAGAATTATGGCGGAGGTGAATTGCCCTAGGTGTTCTAGGATTATAGATGTATTTTTATCTAATAATCAAAATCAAAATTATGTTCATAATTCGTCGATTGAGGGTGATAATCTTGGAGAATTTGATTTTCAAGCTGTTTGTCTTTGTCCAAATTGTAAATCTGAATTTTATTTTCGTCCCCATAAAATGGATCCTGTTCATGGGAGTTTTTCTGGAGATTGGGAGCTATGAGAATGGTAGAAATAATGCTAATAACTGTGTAATCAATAGTGATAATGCTAATGATAACAACGAGAAATTTAAGAATAATGATGATTTTAGGATTTCGTTGAAATATTGGGAGGCTATGAAGAATTCATATATTGGTGGTGGTGGTGGCGGGAGTAGTGGCGAACCGCCTTTGAATGTTGAAAATAAGATGATGATTCACAATCCACCAACTCCGCCTTACATACTGGGGGTTCATAATTCTAGGGGTCATGGTCATGGTCATGGTCGTCGTGGTGGGAAGGGTAAAGATAAGCGCAGTGAGGGAAATCAGAGTGATCAAACTGGTTGGGCAGGAGCATATTTGGGGAAGAATTTGCCTACGCCGAAGGAAATTTGCAAGGGATTGGATAATTTTGTCGTTGGACAACACCATGCCAAAAAGGTTTGCTCTGACTGTGAGCTTATTGATATAGATTTTAAATGCTGTTGATTTGTGTTAATTGTTGTCTATTTGAGTGTGTGATATTTGGGTTTTTAGCTTAGAAAAACTTCTAATTTTAATTTGTTACCCGTGGTAACTACGAGTACATCATTTTGCACACTTTCCTTTGACATAGTGATTAATAGGATGTAGGTATAACTGTAAGGTTGGAGGAAGAACAATTAGTACACCATATGAAGTTTACTTTAAAGGGCACTTGTGCTATTAGGTTCTGACAACCAATTAAGGCAAGTTTACATACTGTTAAAATTGTACCATACTATATCACTCCATTGACCTAGCTCTTGAAACAAGGATCTTTCTTAGGGTGTCATTGGTTGTAGTAATTGTAGAAAACATAGTTGTCATTGGACACTTTTCATCACCTATGTACTAGTGATATTATTTTCTCCATTTCTTTGAACAAGTTTCTATGGTTTTATATAGTTGGATACTTGTTTTAGTTTTTCTCATTTTCAGGTCCTTTCTGTGGCTGTCCATAATCATTTATAAAAGGATTCAACATGCTTCGATGAAAGGTTTGTCCTGAGAACTATCTCCATTTTTTGTTGCTCCTTATCAAATTTGCGTTTCTTTTCAAGAGTGCAACAATACGTGCTCTGATCAGCAAGTTTTGAAGTTATAACAATTTCATATTTCTTAAGCTATCTGTTGCTGGTTATTGTGTTCCATTTTATGCTTATATGATTTTGACACTAGATCAGAAGTGCAATTACATGCTATGGAGTCAGAGGATGATGATGTAGAGTTAGAGAAGAGCAATGTCATATTGATGGGCCCAACGGGTTCTGGTAATGATTTCTGATTCCTTTCTATTATTGTAAACAATGTTTTTCTTGGCAATTTTAAATACAGAGTAATATATATGTTAAACCTAAATTTGTTGGTTGCTAAATACAAAACAGGAAAGACACTTCTTGCAAAGACACTTGCTCGTTTTGTAAATGTGCCCTTCGTTGTTGCAGATGCAACAGCCTTGACACAGGCAAGATTTCTCTCCTTCGTTTATTATAGGGGTTTAAGTTGACTATTTTACTACAATTTCGCATACTTTGGGTGGTCCAAAAAAAAATATTATGTGCCTAATTTCATATCAGAATGTTAAACTTTAACTTTGGAACTTGAGGTAAAGATTATATTGAAAAAGGGTATGAATAACATAGGTAAAAGAAAAAGTAGAAGTCGACAAAAAAAAAAAAAAAAAAAAAGATACCTCACCGATGCTTACACTTTTAGTACTCCTATTTGTTTCCTCCCAATTTATTACTCCCTCTGTCCTTTATTATAGTAACCATTTCTCATTTTTAGGGGTATCAAGAAAAGAGGAGTATCAGAGTATATTATTGAAAAATTAATAAAAAAAACTATAAAAGTGCAACAATTATATTAAATTAACTCTTTTAATCTGTTTTCAAGGAAAATAATAACAGCATGCTGCACAGTTAATCATGCACAAGCGTTGAAATGTAAAAAAAAATGTTTTCAATGGATAATTAATACATTTAGGCACAAATTTTTAAAGTGAAATGAGGTAAAATTTGGGATAACATTAGTTTTATGAGGGTAATATAGTAAAAGAAGTATGATTATGGAGGAAAGATTCCAAAGAGGCACATCATTTTGAAACACCCAAAAAGGAATACAAATGTTACATTATGGGATGGAGGGAGTACATCCATTTCCTCACTATGCAAATATAATTTGAATTGGGGAACTAGTGCAGGGTGGGGGAGGGGGGGGGGGGGGCTATATAGTATATGGAGTCTTGACTTCCACATTGGCGTTGGAATCTGAATCCCACATACTTTATCCTCATGAGCGAATTGTGATGTTTAGCTCAAGCCTCTTGGCAGCATTCTTATCCCAAGGCTTGCTGGCTTGGTACACTAGGGGATTATAGGGAACATCTTGCCCAAACTTAAACAATCATAGTTCATATATATTCAAATGAACGCCTATTCTTATCCCAAATGCTTGTCAATTCACTCTTGTCCAGAAGGGTGATGGACTGATAGGTGACATAGCTGAACTCATTTCGGTTGAGTTCTAACCTTAGGAATGAGGCACTAACTTCATACCTTAGTCCAAAAGCTACCCTAGGTGCAACAAGGACAATAATTTGAATCCGAGGCATTTGATGTGCAATTGCAAGGGCCACAGGATGGGTGCCCCCACTTTATTCTTTTCTTTCACTACTCCCCTCCCCCAACCCAAAAAAAAAGAGCATGATAAGACGATTAATAACTACCTCCATTAGTTTTTCCATATTCTTTTATGGGTGTTTTGAATAAGTTGTTCCATTTCTCTTTATGTTAAGTTATTCCTCCAAAAAAAGACCTGTATATCCGTAGCAATAATATAAAGTGGGTTACATGGGTTATGCTATGACATGGGTGTGTATGCAAAATGCTACCTTGGCACATAAACTAATGAGGAAAAAAGAAAGAAAATAAAAAACAGAGGTATTAAAATTTTCTTGTTTTTGTAAAATATGTAGACCATATTATCTATTATGTTTCGCATAAAAGTGTGCCTCACATGCTTGATGTGCAGCCTTTGTTTTGTAATTGGAATCACTTAATTTTTTTGGCCTCTAGCTCCCTATGCTTTATAAAACTGAGTTTGTAATACCTTTTGTAATTTTTATTGTCTTGGATTCTCTAGCCTCTTTCAGGGTTTTATAAACGTGTGATTCCTCTCTTTGCAGGCTGGCTATGTTGGAGAAGATGTCGAAGCAATATTATACAAGTTGCTTATGGTATGGCTAGGTTGCCACAATATTGAAGTTTAAAGTGAATCTTTCATTAAATGGCTTAATTTGTTTCACTTCAATTACTTGCAGAATCATGTGCATTGTTTTTAAACTGTTTCTTTGGAAAAAGGTTTTTTTTTTTTTTTTTTTTTTTTTTTTTTTTGGGGTGGTGGTGATGGTGCATGAACTTAAAAGTACCCTAGACAGAGCTTATGGACTCCCATTAGTTTAAGACAATGGGATCACTGTACTTGTGCTTCTATACTTTTATTCTTCAACTTTTTGAGTTGCTAGTTCATGGTCTTATGGGATGGATTGAAGCCAATTTATGGTAGTATGAGTAAGGTCCGTTCTGCCTGCAAAAGTGCTGACAGTGCTCGATTTGATATTTATGAAATTTCATTTCTTAGTGCTTAGACTTCTTCAATGTCTTTTACTGGTTTTGCCTTGTTGGTGAAAGACTTTAAAGCTGTCATTTTTTTTTTAATTTTTTTTTTTTTTTGTTTTCTAAATTGGAAGTGTTTAAAAATTGTAAATTTGAATAAGTGAGGTTGTGCTTGAGCAAACAAAAGGATTTTCTACTCTTCGTGGGGAGTGCTCATGGTCTGGACATGCACAATGGAAGTGTAAACACTAAAGATTTGCTAGACTGACCATTAACGTATGAGTGTTGCTGGGTTAGGAGGTTTTTGGATTCATAAAGAAATTCTTGCCAGTCTAGAAAGGATTGAGGAGTAATTTTGTGATGGGGTAAAGTTTGAAAGCAAAAGCGAATTGTCAGCTGGTTGAGAAGCTATGATATGATAGGAAATTATCAATCTTATGTTCACATTAAAATGATTAATTTCTCAATTTATGTA